>NW_011370191.1:79942-106820 GCF_000735185.1 Notothenia coriiceps
GCAACTAGTAATGAGGGCGTATAAACAGGCCCACAAAACTAAAAGTTCACCACCTCATTTTATGGCTTCACCACTTTCAGGAACCGTCATATGTGTGGGAGCTCTTTAAGTCGGACTTTCGTGCAAAATGTTAGCGTTAGGCGCGGAGAGAGGGAGACTATTAAAAATTTTATAGAGGTTTCGCCGTACTGTAACCAACCTGACACTCGGTCGGCGCTCGTACCAGCGGGGCGGCACGAACAGCCGACGCAAACCTAATGCGAGTAGTGTTGTTCCGTAGCAATCCATGTTGCGGTCTCTGACATTCGAAAGCCGAAAGGGCCTTTTTAACCATTTTCGGCCGATAATTTTCGGTGGCCGAATATTCGGTGCATCCCTAGTTTATTTATTGTAAAAGCAATTGGGCTATTTTAATCTCACACACACACACACTTAGCTGCGGAATCCGGTTAGTTTCAAGCACCAAACATTTTTCCGGCTAGAGCAAAAGCACCGCATACGTCACGCTTACGTCGAGGCGGGGGCAGGGGCAGGGGGAGTCGGAATCGTCAATCGTTGAGGTTGATGATGATGATTGTCAAGAAGTCTTGAATGTGGCATGTAAAGACTGTAAAGTTGGTAGTAAAGTCGTCCCATTTCTTCCATTTCGTTTCGACAGAGCAAAACCAAAACGAGTAGCGCTTCAATACAAATAGGCCATTGTTGTTGTTGTCGAGGTGAGCTGTGAGGGGTTTCCACGCGGTTTGGCTTGATGAAGCAGGCACGCAAACAGTTACGTCATGACGCAAACGATGACACAATAACGCAGCACCAGTCGGACTCTGGGCGGTGTGAAA
Organism: Notothenia coriiceps; assembly: GCF_000735185.1. Lineage (NCBI taxonomy): Eukaryota > Metazoa > Chordata > Actinopteri > Perciformes > Nototheniidae > Notothenia > Notothenia coriiceps. The sequence goes on from NW_011370191.1 coordinate 80,779, forward strand.
AGTATGTATAATGTACAAGGTACAAAACTACAATTTGAGTCGATCGTGAGAGTTTTTTTTTAAATGTGCTCATCTATGCTGTAAATCAGTATTTGTGGTGCAAAACGTTGATTTAAAAGTATTTGAAGGTGTCTAACAGCATCCTACAGAGCGCGTCCAATGTTTGATCTAATTAATGAGGGAACAAAGGAGTGATATCAGACACAGCAAGAGTGAGCTATTGCTTCCAATTGTGCAGCTGGAGTGTCTGTAGGAAGAGGAGAGAGGGGGAAGAAACGTAGCCTTTAATTCTGCTGAATAATGATGATGCCTGCAGGTCTATACATTAAAGCATTACCAGCTGTCATCTTGGCAAAGTGCAGCTCAGGATCTAGCCAAATCATAAATCTGCAACACCTATTGGCGGTAATGAATGAAGCATTATGAAGAGAGATGTGTCTGAAGAAGAAAATGAATGGCAGCTGGCTGACTGACAGCCGTGTTGTAGCCCCCGATTTGTTTCAGAACACAGTTTTTATTCTCAATAGCCTTGCATTTTGATTAAAGATCACTTTGTCAATGAAAGCATGACACCAAACGTAAGTCAGATATATTTAAAGCTATATATTTATTGGTAAAAAAAATGCTGTGTGGTTCTTCTGAAGAAGCTCTTGAGGTATTGACCAAATATGGAACATATTAAGCTCTAATATAATCTATTATTTATTTTGCTGTTGTTATAGACTCAACTTGCACATACTTTTCCTAAAGAATAAATAATAGCACCAAAACATGTATGTCTCTAATCCATAAATATTATGATTTCATATTTTTATTGGGGCTTGAATGTTTAACGTTTTTAGCATTATATGGTGACTGTTTGGCAGATTTGCAGATCTGTTTTTGTAGAAAATGTAATAAAAACAGTTTAGAAAATCCTTTTCTTTTTACCTGCCAATACCAGAGCTGAATTCAGAATCTTTCCTATGTCTTAGTTTAAGAACAATACGTGTTCATCTACAAATCCTACTTTATATTTTTGTATAGTGCATCAGTTTTCACACAAGGTTACTCTTTGCATAAATAGTCTGTAGCACAAACATTTTTCATTCTCAAAGGTCTTAACAATGTTTAGAATACACAAATAGAGTGACATCTACTGTGGTTGTATTTTAGAGGTAGCAAAACAGCATTCAAACTTAATTAATTAACATTTAGGGGAATTAAACCGGCCCTATTGTGCTTTTTGGGTCTCCCTTCAGTGTAGTGTGCTATAGGTTTTGGTAAATGTAAATAGTCTGCTGACTAAAATCCCAGAGATCCCTCCAGAGTGGGGACATCACTGTAATACTAGCAATTCTATTGGCGAGCGCTCCAAACAAATAAGACCTCTAAAAGCTGTTAACCAATCACAAAAGAGCCGGCCAGCTAACCAATCATATGGGTCTGGATAAACTTTTGTAGCCCTTGTTCCAGCGAAGGAGAAAATTCAGTAGTCAAAAAGTCCAGATAGTCCACTTGTAACGCTTTTAAGATACTTAGGCTACATATCAGCTGAAAGAGACAGACCTTAATGCCAGGTCAGAATCCAGCCTGGTGGGGCCGAGATAGTAATATCCCCGAGGGCTAACGGCTGATGAATTTCACAACATTTCTGGACCACTCATGAATCAAGTCTGCACCTCCAAGAGCTTACGTCCTCCCATAAAACTCAATACCAAACAACAGCCTGAGGACAATAGACTGCTCAAGTGAATCTCAACAACTAGGGCAACACAAGAACACTTGGAAAATAAATTACTGCAACACTTTCTTCATTACAGAGAAAGCCAACCAACAAAGACAACATTGCAGCTTCTGGGGAGTTCCGTTGTGTCCCCCATTTTGGTCTTTGGTGTTATTTTTCTGTTATTTTGGTAGATAAGCGACCAGACATTTCAGATTGTGTTCAGCTTTTTTCATCACGACCAGGAAATGTTTCCCACAATCAAAGAGCAACACAGAAGAAAAATCAATCCCAGGTAAGGGAAAGATTCATTCCTCCTCAACAGCCGCAATAGATCTCAGCCAGCAACAAGTCAATTTTTGTTGTGTGAGAAATGATAAAGCTGTGGACTAGACTTAACAGGTTTTTCAGTAAGTAAATGGCTACATTTTATCACAGTGACTCTGAAAATTCCTACAATTGTGGGTTTTTATGCGTTTCGTTAGATTTACTTTAACATTTATCATTTTAAAACCAGACTCACTGTGATGTGGACTTCAAAAACCATTAACTTCTTGGGGAAATGGCTGGCTTCCCTAATGCTATGTGTAAAAGACCTGAAGTTAATGAGCTAAATCATCAAGATAGTCTCTTAACTGGACATGAGGAAATCAACTAAACATCAGAGGAAGTATGTTCTCCCACATTAGAGACAGTAGGTTTAGTCCTCTGGAAAAAGGAAGAGGGTACAGAAAAGGATTGGATACAGTGTCAGAGTCGGAACCCCATGAATTCCTCTGAAATTTGCTCAGTGGCGCATGAAGCCAAAAGCGGATCGAGTGGAGATTAAAAACAAAGTGTGTATTTTAATGTGACTCACAGAAACATGGCTGCACTAGGATCAACACCAATGTTTCCATCAATTGCAGCCGGACTGTTCGGCAAACGTATCCATCTCATCCAACATTTCCTTCCACAAGGATTCCATCAACTATGTTTTTAATGTTCTCTTTGTTGGCTGTTGTGAACGACAAGTATTGCGGCAAGAGTGTTACCATGCCTTTACCATGAGCCTGAGTGTTCAGAGGGTCTCTGTGCTGTGGAAGACATCCTGCCTCGATCCTGTGTGAGAGGTGACGTTGTTTCCCAGAGGTTATAAGGACTCTTATTGCACACTTTTACTTCAACTTATGTTTACTGTATACAAACAATTATTTGATTCTAATATGGTGTAACTTTCCTGAAACCTAATTTTGCATGGGATAAATGTTTGTATTTTATTGATTGATGATTGGTTGATTTTCCATTAAGGATTCAAATCGCCGTTGCAAGTGCTCAATAAAGGCTGACGGTAAGCCATCATTGATGACTTGTTGTTGGAGGGTTTTATTACACAATTCCACTTCCCGCTTATTGGTGTGAGATAATATTGCGGACCCTCAACCGAACAGAGTCAAAGTAGGTAGGGAGAGTTTTAGGTGCCCGATTGGAATTGGGCCTATGACAGGGAGCATGGGAATGGAAAATAAAAAGAGGAAGCGTGTGTGGGCGTTTGTAAAGGAATCAGATGCCATGTGCTGTAGAGTGACTCAGCCCCGGATAGTTGGCATGACCAAACGGAACAGGGCAAGAGACTGGTAGAGTCCCTAGAAACACGGCCAACAGGAGATCACACTTTACACCTTTAAAATTGTGCCATTGTGCACTTTCAGTATGTTCTGCTAGTACGGGACAAACAAGGAAGAAAAGGTTGTGCTAGTTGAAGATACATTCTTAAATATAGCATAATACTGAAGAACCCTTTATTTCCAAGTGGTTTTAAAGGAAAATATCAAAAGGAATTTGATCCTCTTGCTTTTCTTAAGTCAACACTCCTCCAAGTATGCCTGTTGCATTAATTAATTCAGGATATGCACTGTTCCACAGCACTGCAAATGCAAATAAACACAAGAGAAAATAAATAACATGTTTTTAGTATGTAAGACAGCAGAACAATGTAACATTAGAAAATAAGAAACCAAGAAATGTAGAATAAAAACACAATATGCACTTTCTCTTTGTAGTAGCACTATATTCCTGCTGGTCATCCCCAATGTTTGGAAATATAACAGTAATCTGATTGACATCTTTCTTTATCTAACTGTAAAGGAATACAGTTACTCTTTTCCTAATTATGTATTCCTGGTACATGTAATCCATTACTCCCCAAGACTGGATATAACCCAGAATCTTGTTTTTATTTGTTAAAAAACTATCTTTCTGAATATACTGGGCTTTGTACTTCAACAACTGAGGAATCAAACAGTGAGGAACATCAACACATGTAGATTACATCTTCTTATCACAACTTTTTTGTCAAAATGCCATTTTGTTGGTCCCCGATATGTGATTTTGTGGAAGTGATGCAAAATGGCCCATAATGTTGGTGCTGAGATCTTAACACGCGGTTATACATGCTGCTGCGATACGGAGGACATTTGTTTTGCACTTCAGACTTCCTGATGTGTAAAATTATAGAACACATTCATCCCTTCATGTGCGAAATATTACGATAGTTGAAAGCATGACTCTAAAAAATAATCATTCAGCTAATTCTGTCCTATTTCAAACAGCAGCAGTTATATTAAAGAGCAACTTCCAGGTTAAAGACACCTGTGAATAAATGTGTAGGAAAATGATGAATACACTAGATTTTCAAAAAAATATACAGAAATATACACTACAGTGACATCTGGCTTGATGGAAAGCAGGTGTGTAGTCGGGGAGGGTGCACAGCTGATTGCAACAGGTGAGTGGAGGTTGAGCCGGGAGCCAGGAGTGACAGCCACCACGCACACACAAACAACATAGACGGGGGGAAACAAACAAACACAAAGGAGACGGCTGGAGCAGTACAGCCACCAAAGCGTTACCTAATGCAACTCCACACTATGTCTTACGGTGCCGTGTACCGGAGGGTGAGAGAGAGAGAGCAGCGAAGGGGGGGGGGAGAGAGAAGTAATACGGTTTCCTGATAAAGCTGTGGAGAGTATGTGCTGCAGGGAGGTGGATGCACAACGCACCCAGGAACGAACGCTAGCTCCGGTCCTTTTTACTGTGGACTCGATTTCCTGACAGGCTGGTATTTGTGCAACCTGCACAAACACTGCACCATGATTACAAATGGTGAAATACAATGTAAAACTACCGAAAAATACCAGCTCACTAAAACACAACCGCTCAACTCAACGCAACTACTAACTATACCCGCGGTCAGAGAGCGGAGATGTTTACACTTTGTTATGTAATATGACGCGTTTGACGTATGACCTTAAAAAAAAGCCGTTTTTAAGAGCAGAGCTCAAAATTGCTCCTTTCCCTCTGAATTCCTGCCCTTATGTCTCGTAAAACATATCAAATCCTGCATTCACTTTTTTAATTGTAATTTTCAAGCAAGTTTAAGCATAAATGTAGAAAAAAAAAAAACCTGCAAGATGCTCTTTAATATCACAAAGTACATTCTCAGAACTAGTATCCATGGTCCACCTCAGCAGGGGCATAAATCAGCATAAAAAGAGATGAATGTAACTAGAGATTCATATCGTGGACGGATTGAAAGACACTTGGTTCCAATGCATTTATTCATTTAATACTTTGTTCAGGCTTTTCTAGCAATTTCATCCCAATCTTGCTTGCAAGGCCGACATTCAGATTTGTATCTGCTTTCTCGTTCCTTCGCCACAGAAAGTGATTACGTTTCATGCTACGTTTAATAAATGTCTCAATAAACTAAAACAGATTCTGTCAGGAGAAAAGTGGCATGAATCAATTTTGGCTAGATCCTTTCCCCCCTTCCCCTCCTCTTTGCTGCAGCCCACTAATCAACTACGACCATTTCACTGTTGACAACAAAGACGTTCATCAGACAGTTCTTCTCTTCTGTATGAGACAACACTTTGAGCAACAGCCACCTTGCCTGCTGCAATCACACCCTTCAGTGAAACATAAGATGTGGTGAGTCTGTGGAGAGAAACTGCAAAAGGGGACAAAAGCAGTGATGGATGCAAACACTGAGATCTACCTCTATTTAGAGGAAACTGAATGAAGTCGCATCGGCAAACAATAGGAAAAAAGATTCTAGTATAACCATGCCTGTGATGCTATAAAGCCACTCAGTCCTTTACAGAACGCATATAAAGGGCTTGTGCTGTTGGAAGGCCAAGCTGTTCTGAGGAGGTCATAAAAATGTTATCATGGCAAAAGCCTTTATCTACAAAAATTACGATCCCATGATTTATAATTAGCCAGGACCGGCTGCAGGAAGCTTCCAACAGAAGAAAAGAAAAAAGAAAATCCGCACAAAATGCAAGCAGTGGTGAGTGCAAACAGAAAAGTATACCGGTACTCAACAAAACTCTTCGTTTTTGCATAAGCATAACTCCTTAATATACAGCAGAGTAATACAAATGGAAAGGCATATTTTAGCTGACTTTACTAAGTTGATATAAATCTAACTGATTGTGTAAAATATTAGGGAATCACAATATTAGATTTTTTTGCCAAGATGCCAATATGTTCCAACATGTAACTTATTCTGGCGTTTATGATGCAACACTGATACACTCAGATATTTTTTTCTGCCTGATTGCAGAAGACAAAGTCTCTCCTGTAGTGGAATTAATATACAGACATATAATACAGCTCTGGAAAAATGTAAGGGACCATTCCACATTTTTTTATCTCAATCCCTACACGTATGGCAGCCATTCCATTCCAGTGTCTATTGCATTCCAACACAGCGAAATGTTGTCAGTAGATATTTTACTCAAACACTATGAATATTAAAAACCAGAGAAACTGATAATTTTGCAGTGGTCTCTGAATTTTTTTCAGAGCTGTGTATTGCTTTTCAAAATGTACATTGCTTCTTTATGGAATGCCTCCATTGGACTCAATGTTTTACTTCCTTATCATAATGACATCACTATAAAACACTTGCGTTTCTATTGGCTAGTGATAGGCTAAGTGGCGGGACATATCTAAACGGTTGACCAATCACAACAGAGCCGGCCAGCTAACCAATCAGAGCAGACTGGGCTCTGGTTTCAGACAGAGGGTGAAAAGAGGTGCTGCAGCAGCACAGGCAGCATGAGAAAAATAAAGAGCTTTTTGAACATTAAAGCATGGAGACATGTCACAGTAGAGAGAAAAAGAAATATGAACCCTGAAAATGAGCATATGTCCTCTTTAAGGGTCCAGGCCTCATACAAAATGTAGATGAAAGATTGTACGTTTAACTCTGTAGCTTCCAAGTGTAATTCCTATGTTGTATGTTAAAGGTCCCATGTCATGGCCATTTCTACTGATCATAATGCTTTGTTGAGGTCTACTAGAATAGATTTACATTGTTCAATGTTCCAAAATCACATCTGTATATGTGTATTCACTCTCTGTCCTACACCTTTCTTCATCTGAGAGCTACTTTGAAAAAATGAAAGTGGCCAAGAGCTACTTGCATCACATCACTTACATTTCTTCACATAGCACTCATCAGTTGAATTAAGCTATACTTTTGTACACGTGTGAAATTGCAATACCTAAAGCTTATCAAAGATCTTGACTTAACATCAAGTTCCAAGAAAACGAAAATGTCGAACATATTATTATCAAGGCCCACATAGTGAGTACTTCACTGAAAATTCACATACAATCCTTTATCACTACCTTACAAGCATCTTATGGCACATGTGTAAAATAAGTGCATTCACTCTTTTTCACAGTTAGTGAGATGACTGGCGCTGCATGGAGTCCACCATAGAGGTGTATGCTGGAGTGTACCCACTTAGGTTCACTCTAATAGAGTCATTTAAATGTTCATCAGTCAGTCTTGTTCTGCATTTAGATGTCATGACATTCATGTCAGAAAAAGCTGCTTCACAAAGGCATGTAGAACCAGATAAAGCAGATATTTCCAGTGCTGCTTGGTGAATGTTCGTATACTTTTCTACAAGGCTCCAGAAATGTTGTGAGTTTTGCTGAGACTTCAGCTGAACATTATTTTGGAGATGTCTAACCTCCATCTCGGTAGGATTGACACTGAACAGTTCAGCCATCTTTTTCTTCTTCGTCTTGACATGAAATTACAAACAGACAACAGGAGTATTTACAGCATATAAACAAAAATACTGAATGTGGGTTCGCACTTACATTCTCTGTCTAACTGTTACATAAATCCCATGAATGTATGAGAGTAAGTTAGCTTCATCATCTCAATCAGTGATTAAGTGAATAATAAAGTTTCTATCGGGTCACTATCAGCCTGTCACTCATTATTTTCAGGGAGGGGGCGGGGTTTGGAGGAACAGAGGAAACGGTGATTGCGGAAGCTTTTTCCTCCTGCCTTCACAAACGTATCTATCTTTATATACAGTCTATGGTATTTATCAACTGAAAATAGCAAGAGGACATTCATACTCTGCAATCCAAGACTTGATTAAATCCACCAAAAACCTGACGTGACGATAACGAGTGTTTTTCAAAAAAACACAAATCCCTGTGTGTCTCTGTGCCGCAGCGACACGGACTGATTCAGAGCGGTCATTCTGCTGTTGGTTCTGGACCGGTGTTGGTGGAGAAAGCAGACTGCTCCGTGTGTGGTGTCGCTGTGCCGCTGTCACATCTGTTCCTTGATCACTGCGTCACCGACCAATTTGATATTCGTGTCACAGAAAACATTCAAACACAAAAAAACGTTATTGTCCAGCAGTGGCCGAAAAATTAAGAAGCAACGTTATTACGCTATAATCGATAATCGAGCGGTGAGCTACTGAAAAGCTGCCCGCGAGCTACCGGTAGCTCGCGATCGACGTGTTGAAAAACCCTGCACTAATCTATGGGTGGGGATAATCGCAGAGGTACAGGCTTGTAAAAGCAAAAGCAGAGAAGATCTCTGGGCTCTGAAATCATGTTTCTTTACCTCGGTTGATTACATTACTTTTGTATTTGCATACATATAGATATATACTTTATTCATCCAAAAATTGGGAAATTATGTTATTGGAATATATACCGTAATTTTCGTACTATAAGGCGCACCTGAATATAAGCCGCAGCTGCTAAATTGAATGATGTGTACATATATAAGCCGCACTGGAGTATAAGCCGCAGGTGTTTTAATGTTTAATTATCATATGTAAGGGTTCGTGCACAGAGGGGATTGTCGGGAAAGAGATGGCTGTTTGAGGAAGCTCCCATTTATTAACATTTCAACAAACAAGTTGCATATTTGCATAACGTATTCAAGTGTTACCATTTAGTGCAATAGTAGCTACAGAACATATGCTGTGTAAACTGTACTGTATCACATAGCGTTTCAGACACACAAACTTTTCAACTTTCAAACTTAAACGGTGCGCTCCCAGCGCACGTACCGGCAGTGATCTACAGCAGTGGTTTTCAACCAGTGGTACGGGGACAAACTGTCTCGCTCTCGTAATGTCTGTCTGTCTTGCTCTCGTTCTGTCTCTCGTACCACTCTCGGTTCCACTTTTACTTTTGCGCGCTACCTGTCTCACTCTTTTCCGGCCTCCAGCTTTTCCTGCTGGAACCCGCCGCTTAAAGTTGGGGGTCCGCGGACCGGCCATAGAGCCCATAGAGTTAAAGGTGGTGGCCGTGAGCTGTACAAATCCATAGATTAGCCGCACCGTTATATAAGCCGCAGCGTCGAAAAATGGGGAAAGATTAGCCGCACCGTTATATAAGCCGCAGCGTCGAAAAATGGGAAAAAAGGCGCGGCTTATAGTCCGAAAATTACGGTAATTACATGTATATGCAGTTCATACATCAGTGGCAACTTCATTGGTATCTATACAATCCAATACAACTGTTCTGCTTTAAAGCTTACTTTCCTGATTCCCCAAATTCCTAGTTGTTTTTTTTAAATGTCATGGAAGTGTTCATTAAATCAATTGTTAAGCATTGAGGTCATAGTTGGTAGTGGTGCTGCACTGGACTGCATTATCATATGGCGCTCCTACTATTCTTCCTTCCTCATTTATAAATATAGAGGGAAAAAAACTAGCACGATAAAAATAATTTAGTCCAGTTCAACAACACTGCAATCATTTTATTTGTGACAATATCAACAAATAGGAGCTATTTGGCAGAAATGGATTCTTTATCGAAGTATTGCAATTGCAATTCCAAGCGCTTTCGTCAAAATCTACTCTTCAAACCTTGTAAACACCACACTAAAACTCAATTGTTTTCAAGGCTTTCTAGCAACCAACGAGCCTTGAACATACAGTAGGTTCACTTGAGGATCACATGCCTACAAACATCCCCCTTCCCTGCACATTATCTGCATTTAATGTCCTGTTTTTGTTTCTACCAGTAGGTGTCCCTCTTGTTCAGAGTCTGAGCTGATCCCATTAACCCTGAGGAGCTGAAAGGTGTCCGACTGAGATGTACAAACACTGTCAGGGGACTTCTGACGGATGTCCTGAAATGTGACAAACCTTTCCTCTTCATCAAACAGGGAGACCATCTGGATTCTGAAATTACTTTCAACCATCTATTCTAGCTGTGTACGTGCAGCAGAGATTTGGAAGGTCATCTCCTCTGAATTTCATGTGCTAAAAGATGCATGTCATTGTTAGACCTATATATTCAATCATACTTCTGCTTCTCTGCCCTTCTGACTTGTATGGTTTGTCACTGACAAGCTTTGTTCCTCCTGAAAGTGACTACAACTGGATTCAACAACCTTAATGTAGGAGTGAAAATACTTGAAACCAGAGGTGACATTCACACATTTGTTGACAGATCCCTCAGTGACGCATGGGTTTCTCAGACACCAAAACATGCTCTCTTGCACAGGTCAGACTCACCTCTTACGTCTGTGTCTCTTTAGCAGGGCTCATGCACTTTATTTGTGAGAAGCTGCAGCCAGTAAGCAGCAGGGAGGCATGCTGTCTCTACAGCTTGTTGTAAATTACATTTTAAATATTTAACTCATAACCAAACACACACAGGTTCACACCCTGAAGTCAAACATATGTCCATCAACAACCATGTTCTTTGTTAAATAGCCCTGGAGTTAGGCTGCAAACTCTAAACCTGTTGACTCATTTCAAGTCACTCGGCATAAAAAAAAAAATACTAAAATGTAAAATAATCTACCACAAATATGAATAACCAGGGGCATACTAGGTCATTATGTCATCCCGCGTCAGGGCAGCATACTGTATGTTAAATTAAGGAGCAATTGATTGGAGAATAGAAGTATGGCACAGATTAGCCTTACACTGATATAAAAAATGGGCAAAATCACAATGGATGATTCTAAATTGCTGCTGTACAGACAGAGAAATTGTTTTTTTAAATATTTATTTAAAAAACCTGGCACTTACATTACCCACAATGCAACTTAAACACAGTGGAAGGGGGAAATATTTGGTTGTGTCATGCTAGTAGAGGCTAATATGGCCTTAAACGAAAAGGGCTTTGCCAAAATAATTTAGCAAGTTTCCTTGAATTCCATCTGTGAAAATCAGGGGGAAATTATGTGTTTGTTGTGAAGTACGCCTTTACCACATGTTCTAACTAGGACTGTCACATAATACAGCTGAACAAAAAAGGAACTTAGAAATATGATCAGGACAATCTATTTGTCACCTGTCAATTCAAGCCACAAACATAGGAGGAAAAAAACTATTAGACTTAGAACATATATAACCAGAATTATTTTTCTTCTCACTCGCCTCTCAGGACTTCTGTATCTGACTCAATCAAATGAGGCAATTTATCAGATTTTGTACAGCCTTAAAAGACTTTTTCTCATGCAGCAGTAATCCCCAAAACCTAAATACAGACTGTGATGGTGTAAGTCGGTGGATAGTCCTTTTTGACACAGACAAACACATGTAGCTCACCAAGTTGCAGATACCGGCACGTTCCACCTTGCTGACTCCGGACAGGTCAGTCTTGAAGACGTTCATCTTCTCCACCAGGGTGATGAGAGCCGTCTCTGTGGCCTCACCCACCTTCTCATACACCCCTTTGGCCTGCGGGAGAAAAACATGCCAACTGTTTTATAGAAGCCAAGTTATACAGTAAGCATTTAGGATTGATAGGTTGTTTACTTCTGCCTCCACACATGTTAAGTCCTACATGCAAAGTGTTTTAAAATGTAGGTGAGATGAACCAGGATCAATCATCGTTTGTTTCTGAGATGCGGCAATAAACCACTCATGTTTAAACAAGTTTTGATCTGCCACTAACTTACTTTATTCAAAATAGTACAACATTGGTGACAAAATTACCCCTATAGAACAGAAACAACGAGTGTGGGGGAATGCATGGAAGTTGAGAAGAGCCTTATCACTCCTCAGCATAATTACCATGATACCATGGTGATGACTAGGAGGTGAAAAAAGCACTTCAAAAGCAGAGAGAAAGAATATCTAAAAATAAAAGAGAAACAGCTTTGCAGACTATCTACATGCACAAAAACCTATATAAAACGACAACAGAAAGGGAAAAACCCCTAAGCATAACAAATGACATTTTTGAAGTTTTCTTTTTAATCATTGGGCTGGTTAATGCTTATTTGATTAATTTCTTTAAAATCCAACCTTACCTCCTATAATAAGTACATAATAAAGCGAATCGCCAAAATACAATCAATTACACCCTTAAAGTTCCCATGTCATGGCCATTTCTACTGATCACAATTCCATTGTTGAGGTATACTAAAATAGATTTATATTGTGCAATTTTCCAAACTCACGTATTCACTCTTTTTCCAAAGGGATGCACAATGGCTTAAAAATGTGCTACAATTATCCATGTGTGTGTTTTATGTCAATTACCTCATTGTAGTCCAGTGAAGAGTCATTGCACATTGAGCACACGGTGGCCAACTCCAAAAGTCCATCAAAGTCTCCGCACTGGACGGGCTTGTCTCCTTTCAGTCTGGGAGGGAGGAACACACACACGTCACTCACAACAGCAAAACACAGGGGAGAAACACTTCACACTTCGCTACACATCAGACACAATACCCTAATCAATATTTATGAGTGGGGAAGACAGTAAGTTGTTTAGCATTCCAAAGTTGCCTTCTTGGTTGTACAGTAGTAAACTGTGTGTGTGTGTGTGTGTGTGTGTGTGTGTGTGTGTGTGTGTGTGTGTGTGTGTGTGTGTGTGTGTGTGTGTGTGTGGACAAGCAGTGCTGATTGCATGACGACCATGGATCTCTTCCCAGTAAAGACTGCAACTGTTGCTAGCGAGGCTCCCACACAGTAACCCACACTGTGCTGTTATGAAATCGACAGGTTCATGCAGAGTCACAATGCTGTACTCGAGCAAACGGCAAAATAAACAACATGCATATACAATGACCTGTGGAACCCTTCTCCTACATAATAACCAGCTACCTACCTGTAACACTCCACTGCTTCTATTATTTTAAAAGTATTATTATCATATGTATTCTGATATAACACATAATTGAAAATCTGACGCTCTCTAAAACATTTAAAGTGACTGTCATTGTTCCCTTTGGTTATATGAAACCATAATAACATCTAGGATTACTCACTGTGTCCCTGGTCACTGCTGAAATTGCCATAGCAACAAATAAAGCACAGCTAAACACATTTTTTGGTAATCATTAGCACTGATGTTACAAATCTTACTCCACAGATCACATTTCAGTTTGTCAAAATATGTATCTTGTTTTGAAAAAGCATCAGGCTTTCATAAAAAGGATGACGGGAGATGACCTTCTGAGTTTAGTAGTGTAAATTGGCTTTGGTAACATTTGAAAAGTAAACACATATTTTTCACATAATGAGGTTGACAGACTATTACATGAAGTAATACTTGTTGAAGCTGTGACACTCACATTTGTCCCTCAGGGGCATATGTAGATCCAGTTATATTGAACTCATGGAGGCTGCAGCTTGTATCTTCCACCTTGTCTGCAACGAACATCTGGAGAGGAGAAACAAAAGGCGTTATAGTTAGATGATTATACAAAGCTTCAGAGCAGGTAGTGAAATAGTCAAAGTCCTGGTATGGTAAAGGACTCAATAACTATTTACTATAAAAGGAAACTTTTCCCTTGTTGTATAAACTTCACCTCAAATTGAGAGCAAGTGAGACGATATGACTTTTGCTTTGGACACAAGGGATAACTTTGGAATATAAGTAGGGGTGCACCGAATGGGAAATTCTTGGCCGAAACCGATACCGAAAATAGGAAACAGTTGGCCGAAAACCGAATGCCGAAAGGCCGAAAATGATTAATAGAAATATATAATGTATACATTTTTTACCAATGTTGTTCAGCTGCCTGATTATGGAAAGATAGATTATAACTTAACTTAAATAATAATCACTATTATGGGTCCATAAAACATTTATTCAGCACTTTTGAATGCATACAGTACATTAATTCCAAGTCAAGTGCATTTTCTTTTCTCTGTAGGATAACTACAACAAAGTGCATTCAGAACAAAGCCAAGGTGCTTTAAAACTACATAAACATCTAGGCCAGTAGGCCTACAACAAAATAGTGTAAATAAAGACTAACAGCCAGGCCTTCAACAACAACAAATGCACCTATAAGTGCATGCATACAAATGTGCAAACTGGATAAATCCACATGAATGTAACTATTTACAAATGAAATTACAATTGAATGTCAAGAATCTGTAAATAAGGCTGTCTGTCCTCATAAGCAAAGTAGTAAACATTGTATAAAGATACATAAAGTGAAAACTGGATACAAAATCCACAATCAATTACAAATTAAATTACAATTTCAAGAATCTGCAAATAAGGTGGTCTGTCCTCATGAGCAATGTAAACAACATTGTATCATTTAGATACCGAAAGTACAATATATTGAACACTGTGCTGCTGTCATTTCCCCCTAATGATAACCTGAGATGGTGAATTATAACTCACAATGAAAATTGTTCAGGAAAGTGGGTATAGAGTAGACATGTAGAACTAGATAAGCTTATGATAAGCCAGCCTTGTCTACTTATTAAGGAAAAGTGGGAGGTTCTTTTTAATGAACATTAGCTTCTCTGCTTTATCAGCCATAAGTCTGTTCCTCTTCTCATCAAGCACATGAGAGGCAGCGCTGAACAGTCTCTCGCTGTCAGTGCTTGTGATTTGATCTTACTCCGCATATTTGTCGGGGTGTTTTGATTTCAAGTGGTGGAGTAATGCCGAAGTGGTGAAAGTCTTTGCAGTTACACCCCCTCGAGAAATGTCAGCTGAACACGTTTTACAAATCGCAATCCGCGCCTCTTTCTCTGATATTTTTAAATATCTCCAAGCGGCAGACATGTTGGCTGTGAGCCAGCTGCGAGCATGGTCGCGCGCCGTGCTTGTCGCCGCGTTTTGATTACGTCATCACAACAACACGTTAGCTTACCAACGTAACCCTGTTCTCTGACATTCGGTGATATTTTTTCGGTGCTAGAACTCTTTCGGCCGAAAGCCGAAAGGGCCTTTTTAACCATTTTCGGCCGATAATTTTCGGCGGCCGAATATTCGGTGCATCCCTAAATATAAGTAAATGGTTAAATAAAAGTGTAACTGCAACTGAAGTAAGATTAACTGAGTAATGTCAGTTACTGCAGCATCATCTATCCAAGGGGTGTCAAACTCAATTTCATTGCGTGCTACATTCGCATAAAGGGTTTATGGGCAACCTGCTTCTGTAAAGTGGCGTGTAACCGTATAATAAACGTATTATATTCTTTGCAAGCTCTTGCGGGGCCACATAAAATGAAGTTGCGGGCCGGATTTGGCCCCCGGGCCTTGAGTTTGAGACCCCTGATCTATCCTGATGTTTAGCAATATTGGCTAACGTTAGCCAACATAAGCCAATCAGGAGCAGTAAGGCTGTAGCAGAATAAGACAAATAATAACTAGCATTGAATTTAAGAACAAAGATGCATTTATTTTTTATGACCTTAACCTTTCATTTGCAGAACAAATAGTAGGGTGTTTATTCAAACGCTGAAAACACCAAAACTACAGTCAAATAACAAAAAGAAAAATCCCAGATTAGTAGGAAAAGGGGGGGTTGTCAGTATCGAAGTTGTAAACATTTGAAATGTTTTAAATAAATGATCAACAAAACATAAGTGTTGATTATGGCATTATAACTTCTCAAAACTGCACAAACATTCCTCATCTCTCATCAGGTGCAGGACTCATATATGCATTTCAAATATTTCAATGAAAAGATGACCAAAGTAAATAAAATATAACAAGAGCCAAAAACGCCCTTGAACTGCTTTGGGTTCAGAGAGTTAAAAGTTAAGGGGTTGAACTGAAGATCAATGTTAAACATCGAGTGAGTGATTTCATGATGTTATGCTAGTGGGCAGCTCTGAAGTGTGGGCATGTCCTTGAGTTGCCCACACAGGTAATATAACACCTTTGTTGTCAGAGTATGCCAACGTGGAATGGTAGGGGTGATGTAAGAACATCTCGGGCTGCCAAGAGTGGTTTACCGCCTCTGCTGTACCATCACACAGCCCGTGGTGTCAGAACACTTCAAATACACAGCTTAGGCTGCATCCTGTGTAAATACTGGAGAGCAGGACGCTGCTCACAGAAGACTAATTATTATTGCTTAACCTATCAAAATATGCTTACAACTCAACTGATGTCACTTTATCCTAGATCTAAGACAATTATATTTTTATTGCATCACAGATATCACTCACTTCCCTTTTTTGGAAAGAAGAATCCTAAATAAGGTAATAACACATTCCCTTAAAGGAGACTTATCATGCTATATTTAAATGATATAGTGTATGACCATACCTATATAAGGTATATTTATACATTTTATTTTTCAAAATACCAAACAGATCATTTTTTAGCCATGCCTCGTTTCGCTCATTTTCGCTCTATTCCAAGCCTGTCTTTGAAAATTCTGAGCAGCAGCTGACCACGCCCCCCTGCTGTTGAGAAAAATGCACATGTATCCCGATAATGGAAATTCCACAAGGTGAACTTTTGTGGGTGTTTTAATTACGATCTGTAAGAACATGCCATGTTGTCCCATCCCTAATTATGAAAAACTGTCAGAAGGTGCTCTGCGGGCTGGAGAGAGAGTCACCGGGGAGGTTGAGTTCAAACTGCGGCCAAAGAAATTCTGGTGTAAGCAGACTCAAGACATCCCCCAGCAGTCTCTGCACTATTTTCACCAATTCTTTAGCGTTTCTAAACATGCAGGAAACGAGGGAGTTCACAAACTTCATCAATCATTCACACTACCGTACACGCTCCGGTAAACTGCAGTAAAACAAAGCATGAGTCCCAGAGCTCCTGCTTCTCAAAGGTTTCGCTATCTTTTTCCTCAAATACCCCCAAGAAGGGCGATACACTTCTTATGCTAATATATGTTTAAAAAAAACAAGTATCGAATGTATGTAGGCCCTTTCTGCATCCAAACAGTTGAATGATGTACATAAAACTACTCAAAGGTTAAATGACTTCTCTTGACCTCCATTATTTAGTTTTTTTAATAACTCTACACTGAAGTAATATAAAGAGTACACACACACACTGATTGAAAACATCCTTACGACCTCGCTTGACTCCGTTTGAGATTCCATTAAATCTGACCGATAAAAGAATTAATGAAGTAGCTATTTTGTTAAACTTGGTTCTCTACTCCTAGTGAGTGAGTGAGTGAGTGAGTGTGTGTGTGTGTGTGTGTGGAATACAAAATCTGAAGCTAGCTGTCTTCCCTCTGGCACATGAACCTGAAAGCCATGTTTTCGGCTTCTAACAGAGTAATTATTCCTGAACTCAGTTATAAATAACTGTCATACTGAAATCATGATTTTAGCCTCAGGGAGATTATAGTTGGAACACGGACGTTTGCATTAGAAATGTCTCAATCAACAATCAATCAACAACGAAACTGAGTATTAATGTTTATCTCATTTGGATCAGCCTCTCTGCTTTCTGTTCACTCTACTAATCGAGTGCTGAGCTATATTTAGTTAGAAACTGGAACTGATAAGGGCCAGTAATCTTGGGACCCTGTGTCAGCCAAGTTTGAATAGATCGAATATTTTAGTTGAGGTTATGGTTGTGGTTTATGTTCTTAAAGGGGCCCCATTACGCTTTCCTGTGTAGAGTGTTATGGTTTGTGTGCATGTAAATGGTCTGCTAATGCAAAAATCCCCTAAACTTGGCCCACTTATGCCTCACTTCGGGTATTCCTGTTTTTATTGTTTGTTGATTTTGGCTGTGTTAATGCATATTGCACACATTTTGGAGGTAGTTTAAAGTTGTTATTTTCTTTTATGTTTAACCTCAGCTCTAAGTCTAGCCAAAATACAGACACAAGATGTCCCCATTTAAACCACAAATGTGGATACCACGGCCATTACAGCATACAACCATGCATTCTATTATATCAGGCTTTCAATGTGGAGTACAAAATAATAGATTGTACTATTTGCTGGCAGATTGACCCACCTCCCATGTTTGTCATGGGCATTGCTATTTTCCTGATAAACAAAAAAGTGGCTAATCATTGACTTAATGTATACCACATTTTTTTTTCTCTAAGTAAAAACAATGGCTATACGTTCTTATACAGGAATTTAAATGATTAGGAAAGTGGAAAATAATTATAATATTTAGTATTTTATAGGAGTGTTTGTCCTATTGAGAGCAGCTGTTCTCAAGTAAGGCACAAGGGTAACAACTTTGGCAACATAGCCATCTAAAAAGATAACCACAGCCCATTTTTACGCTCCTTGTCAACTGCTGAAGCTTAATATTATGAGCAGTGACTGAAAATGTAATGTTTTGGTCATCAAGGTTTGTGCTGACCACAATCGTTCATCAAAAATACGTTTACAGCACAAACGTAGTCATTCTTTGACAGTGGATCACTTTTAAATATCGCAGAGTGTAGTTAAACAGTCAGGAGCAGCCGCAACGAGCAGTTCGGCGAAGATCTGCAGACCTCCAACTTCTCAGCGAGGTTACCAGATTTACTGTGACCCGAGGAAAACTACACACACCCATAGCAAAATGGAAAAAGTCCAATTATTGCCTAACTTCTATCGTAAAACAGTGTGTTTGTGTGGCTGCACTGTAAACACCAGCTGTTCCTCAGATGCATTTGTGAAGAATTACGTTTAACTGTACAAAAAATATATCCTTAAACAACCTTTAGATTTACCAATAAAATACAGGCCCGATTAGCACAGATCTAGCCCATTATTACATTTAATTGTATACACTGTCATTTTAAGAGACTTTTAAATAGCTTCCCCCTTCTGCTGAATTCTTAAATTTCACAAAGGTCATCAGGCTGGGATCTATATAAGATCAACAAAGACTCACTACAGCACACACAAAGCTGGATAAAATAAAGTTGTTCTTTCATCTGTGGTCACTTTTTTTCTCACTATCTGATCCGTTGTGGTCTCCAAGGAAACTAGGCACAAGTTTGTATTCTTCTACTCACTTCCTCTGAGCCTGTGTGGGGTCGAACACTGAGTAACTTGTTTATACGTGTGCTGTCTCTTCATGTGTGTGAAGGGAAAAGGGAAGTCAGGATACAGAGGGGGAATCCCTGGAACCCTGCGGATATGGGGATACCCACGAGGCAGGGGAGACACGTGATGGTGCCATAAGGGGCCCTGGCTGGGGACCAGTCCGAGAATGAGCACAGATGGATAAGCCTGGGTAAATATTCATGTGGGCATTGAAAATCGTGACGCACAAAAACCATAAAACACAGCCAACACGATGCGGGGCAACCACTAATATTGCTATCTCCAGGAAACACCATGGCCAAAAAAAAAAAACGGAAGTTTGATTTGTCTTTGTGTGAGTGTGAATGTGCCGTCTTATCTCGCACCAGAGAGCGGAGAGCAGCAGGCGAGGGAGTGCAGGTGGAAGCAGAAGGTCAATATTTACCAGCGTCAGCCTGCCTCGCTCTCTTTCTGTTCAGGAGGGTTTAGGGGGGCTGCGGTGAGATCACTGCTGCGTGTCCCTCCTGCCAGAGGGAACTCCCTGCCGCTACGCATTAATCACACCGTTATTCAACGTCATCTCGAGGAGTGAGAGAAGCGAGGGGAGGGAGGGCTCCATTTTGAAAATGGCAAAAAATAAAATGGAAGATCAACTAGAAGTCGAGATATTTATTTATTTGCTTTTCTCTCCTGACCGGAGTAAGTCTTGTCAGAACATAACTAATGCAATCTATGCAGTCTGCAGGAAAATCAACTACTGTCATAACTACAGTCACTAAATATGGCCTAGTGTAGAACATAGCATTAACTATTATCCAGGCATTGTCACATTGGACACTGTGAAAGTCGAGTCTCAGCCAATCACAATAAGCCTCTAGGAATACCTAAGCAGGTTTTCATTGAAGTACATTTACTCCAGTACTATACTCAAGTGCATTTTAAGTTCACTTCCCTTGAATATTTATCGTTTCTGCAATTGTTTTACCTTACATCTCAGAGGTAAATATTGTACTTTTAACTCTAGTACAAATATTCAAGCCCCTTACATTGCAGCCACACAAGGACGATAACGGAAACAAACTGAAATCGCTATCAAAAAAGTCTTCCGTCCACACGCAATAGGCACCAGAAACGTGTCAGTCCACACGAGACAGCTCGAACCGATGGAGACGCTGTAGTACATATGCCGGCCTGTAAGTGGCGCAGCGAAGAAGACTTCTCGCGCATGCATGGTTGCCCTTCTGTTTATTCTCTGCGCTGGATTAGGCAGCAGAGGTGGGCCTTCGCTGGTCAACATGTCCGTTAAAGTTGAAATCTTCCGGACAAAATTCGAAAAGTGCCGGTCAAAGGTCTTCTTTGTTATTTATTGAGCTTTAAAACATTAACGCGTTTACTTGACAGCCCTTATAATAATATAAGAATAATAAACGGAGGACAGAGCCTCTCTTTTCCTCCCCCTCTCCTGACAGCCATGCAGCTGACTGATCGAGTAATGAGTGACCCGACAGTAAAAATAAACATATTTATAACTAGTTATGTAGTTTGAGAGGTAATTAAAATAGCTAAGGGTGATGATCTAACTTGAAGTGTGTGTTTTGTTCCTCTCATCGCTCCATCACAGCGGGCGGAGCTGCAGGTTATCATGCAGAGCTGCGTGTCTCCTCTCCTGTCCAATTAGACTTCACTCGCGTTTACGTCCATATCGATCAAATCTAACTGGAAGCTCCTGCTGGTTACGCTGTCCTGCGAGATACCGGTACCTGGCTCCAAACACTGGGGCTATTGCGTCATCGTTAGCAGGAAATGATCGTTATAGGGCGTAGACACGCCGTTTGGCCCCCCAGAGCGTTTCGTTTGCCTTGGGACCCGTTATCGTTATCTGCGTTTCCCTGTCGGCCTCGTGTGGCCGAACTGTCTATCTGATAGAGAACTGTAGCGGATACGACCGTTATCGTCCTCGTGTGGCTGCAGCTTTAGTTGCATTACTGATATAAATAATGTTATCAACACAAAAAAGATGATCTATCAATATAGATGAAGAAAATATGAAACTTTGGTCCTGAGGAATAAGGATCTGACATTGAACAGGTGTTACTGCTTTACGTCTCAGGTTTGTCATATGCATAATACCTTAGTGATGACCTTTTTTGACCTTTCTGTGTTATGATCACTATTATGCTTAGGAATGATAATTGTTTTCTGCACATATACTGTATTCCCAGACATAAAATAACTAATGGAATTATTTCACTGTGACAGCTGGCTTCAGAATGTTTTTTATAATGGTGAGGGATGTAAAAAAAGAATATTACTTTCAATTATTTCTTAATTATTCGTCTTTGAATCAAATAAATTACTTTTGAACATTTCTAGGACTTCACATTATTTCCTAGGACATTATTATATTCCTTTAGACAGCAGCTGTTCGTCAAATGTATGGCACATAAAGCTGTGGCTGTTCCGATCAACAGCATTTTGGATCGAAGCGCAATGATTATTTATCAGGTCCCAAATGTCCAGATTCTAATAGTAATAATTCCCCTTTTGGTCATCTAGTATCAATCACATTTCATTTATATAGCCCAATATCACAATTTAAACTCATTGCATGACACCCTTTTTAGTAAGCTCAAAATTGTTTAAATTGGGGCTGATATTGCAATTGCGAGATAATGTGTGATATTGGAGGGAATGATAGTTTTCAAAAACATGATCTAGGTGTGATTTCTTTAAGAGAATCTTTACCAAACAACATTTATTTTCTCTGTAGAATACCGTTTGCTTTAAGGTAGAGAGGTGTGTGTGTGTGTGTGTGTTTAGACCTAGAGCCCTGAACAGGAGCCAAGACAAACAGCAGTGCTGGCATTTACTCTGTGCTCGGAGCAAAGATGGCTTGCAAACACACAGATGCACATACTAAAAGACAAAGAAAAGGGTGAGGCTATGTGCTGCAGAAGTACTCATGAATACTTTTGGATAAGATCTTTCCATGCTTGTCTCATGTAATTATATTTACACTATGTATACAGTACACTGAAACCTACCTACAGTTCAGGATATGGATGGCTATAATGTATTTATTCAGCCCATGTGACATGTTGGAAAACCTTGTGTGTGTGTGTGTGTGTGTGTGTGTGTGTGTGTGTGTGTGTGTGTGTGTGTGTGTGTGTGTGTGTGTGTGTGTGTGTGTTAGACTGTAATGCTGCTGGGTCATGCCAGACTGTACTAGACCAGCAGTTATCTCAAAGCTGCCACACAGAGGTTAACATTACAACAGCACAAGGATTTTCCATCCATGAGAAAAAAAAGGAAAAACACACACGGGGAAAAAAAGAGAAATCTCAAAGACGAAAAATAAAAATCAATAATAAACAGCAAACCCTTGTTGAATTAACCTCTAACACTTTTTCAACAAAGAATTCAGAGGAACATTTTTGTAAATGTCATTCAACGGCAGGAAGTGAAAATAAAATACTTAGAATTGAGTTTCTGCTACAATTCAGCCGTTAAGGAACACTTCACCCAGGAAATGGCCATTTGCATATCAAATACTCAGGGGCTGAATTTAACTGTAGCAGAACTAAATATCTGTTAATAAACTCTCACACAACTTATGCACATAATACAAGTCTCATGAATTAGGTTATATTCTCAATACTTCCGAAACACTAGCACACTTTTAGCCTTGTTGTTAAAACCTTACTATTTAATCTCTAAAATCTGATTGCTGAATGACAAAGTCAACAATCTGTTTACCAACCATGTCGTGTTGGCTTGACAGACGGGGGCTAAATTACACTTTATATTAAGCTAACTGGCATGGCCTATACACAGAATTTCCTTGACCCTATTGATACCGAATCACAAAATTACATTTTCCTATGATATTCCTAAATCTTCTGGTTTCTTTTTGTGGTCATTTGGACGGATTCTTAAAATATTTGAATGAAAATGTGTGTTCTAGGGATAGTACACGACTTATTGTCTCTGTCTTTGTTCACCATGGAAGCTCCCCAACAGGTTTCTTCAAGAATGTTAAGTAACACGGGGTCAGTTATTGATATACAAAATATATTTATATAAAAAGTAGAACTATTCCTTTAACTGTATAATCAGCAGTCAAATCAAAGCCTTGCCACTCACTTTGCAGACAGACATCTGGTTGGTGGTGAGGGTCCCCGTCTTGTCGGAGCAGATAACAGAGGTACAGCCCAGGGTCTCTACTGACGGCAGGCTGCGGACGATGGCGTTCTTCTTGGCCATGCGACGCGTTCCGAGGGCCAGGCAGGTGGTGATGACAGCAGGCAGGCCCTCGGGGATGGCGGCCACAGCCAGGGCCACGGCAATCTTGAAATAATAGATGGCCCCTCTGACCCAAGAGCCCCCGTGGACGGGGTCCCCGAAGTGGCCGATGTTGATGACCCACACAGCCACACAGATCAGGGAGATGACCTTTGAGAGCTGCTGCCCGAACTCGTCCAGCTTCTGCTGCAGAGGCGTCTTCTCATGCTCCGTAGCTGCCATCTGGTTACGGATTTTACCGATTTCTGTGGAAACGCCGGTGGCGATGACCACGCCTATAGCGCGGCCTGCAGCTATGTTTGTGCCCTGCAGGAATAAAAGATCATAAGGTGCAAAAAAGTGAGGCAGAAAGATGCAGTCTATATAAAAACATATTTATGTAAAAATACACTTCAGTTGTCACGCACCTTCAAGAAATGTTTTTAAGCCGTCCTCAGACATTTATCCATATTTCACAAGACACATATTTTTCATTACAGTCGGACTTAACTTAGTCAATGTTAATTAAAATGCAAAGGAACAACTCTTTGGGAAACCTACTTTCATCATTACAATCAACATCTACATTCTGGTTATTAAAAAAACATTTAAAAAAGGACTTTCGTTTGCAAAAATGTATTAAAAAAAATGTGATACATTTGTAATGCACCTCCACATACAGTATGTCAATTGTACAATTCTGTAAATGTGGATTTACTGTTAAGGATTTTTTTTGATCTATTTTATGGTTTCTTATTTCTTCTTCATAATGTTCTTACATTTGTGAATAAAATAATTTCAAGTTATTACTCAGAACATAAGAGAAGAGAGTTTCAATTAAAATAGAAAGAATTTAAAATTGATATTTAGTTGCCTTTAGATCACCAGAGAAGTCAAATAAGAATTACAGTCACTAGATTCAATAAGATACACATGACTCAGTGAGCTGCAGGCAGGTGCTTACAGAAAACAGCATGTTCTTTTTGTCCTGGTTGACGGCTCTGGGGTCAGGAACAGGGTCAGTGTGTTTGATGATGGACACAGACTCCCCTGAAAGAAACAGGGTATGAGATAATTGTACCGGGTTAGATATATGTGCAACAGGTGACTATTAGACCAACAATGGGATGTTCAGAGGGAAATTGAACACAGTTACACTTACAGCCTAAAGGGGTAGCAAGTAATATCACAAAGAAAATCACAGACACTGAAATTACACAATGTTAACCTTCAGTCGTCCAAGTCCATGCAATAAAGGTGTAAGGGAGTATACTCCGTCTGAATTATGTGAAAGCCTTGTTTGGAGTCTGATGAAGGTTAGGAAATACCTGTGAGGATGGACTGGTCCACTCGCAGGGTGGTAGACTTTATAGAGGTCACTCTGATGTCAGCAGGCACCTTGTCACCAACTAGAAATAAACATAATAATTATATTTCATTATTGTATCCTATTAGATCAGGGGTGGGGAACCTTTTTCCTCTCAAGGGCTAGGGCTGCTCGATTATGGCAAAAATCATAATCTCGATTATTTGGGTCAATAATTGATATCACGATTATTAAAAACAATTATCCATTTACTTTGAAAACATCCATTAATTGAAAAAATAAATTTGAATAGTATGTTTTTAACAGTTGATTACCCTGAACTTTAAGTAGGTATAATTCAACTGAAAAACCAATAAAAAAATAAATAATAATAATCGTTTTATTTCGATTGTGTTGTTTTAATAATCGTTGCAAGCCAAAATCGTAATTGCGATTAACATACGATTAATTGAGCAGCCCTATCAAGGGCCATTTCAATTTTCACAACATCCTCCGAGGGCCGTACAAATGATTGAACTCAACCTCTGCTTAAAAATACTAAAATCACAGCCCATTAATTTGGCCTTTCTTTCATGCTGTGCAAAGAAAAAGCAACTTCTTAATCCAGATATTTTACCATGACTGTCGCATCGATCAGAACAACACAAGATGTGTGTACATTATTAGTATCCTAATCCATGGTGAACATGATTTAAGTGGGGTGGGGGTCTCACTCCCTCTCCTCTAAAAGAATTTTTTTTTTGTGTGGCACAATTGTGTGGGCCTATTTTGTCCCTAGAACCCGGTGTCTTTTAACCTGTCAAACAACTCTCCACAGAGGGCAAGGGGCAAGTACATCTGTTTTTATGGCGCTGCTTTTGAAACGAACCCCATGATTTTTCTTTATAGTGCTAGAGTCTTGAAAAAATGTCGGGAGCTTGTTACCCAGTCATTTGGAACGGTATGATTGGGAGTGTGTGCACTGATATGGTACAACTGTGGGGTTATTCTGCTACTGTTACCTTGGTCGTGAGTGCTCATCTTTTTTGGTTTAGTAGGAAATGTCTCATAGAGTGTGATGTCTCTTTTTGAAGGCTATACGTTTCTTGTGAGAATCGCTATTCTCATGTGTCTTCTTGACATCGTATTCACCGCCATGTGAAATAGAAAATAATATTGGCAAAGATCCCTTTTGTTGTATGGGCAAAAAAAAAAAAAAATTTCTTTTTCTTCTTAGCTGTAGATTTCC
>NW_011370191.1:106993-112350 GCF_000735185.1 Notothenia coriiceps
CCGACGGACGTAGATGGTCAGAAAGATATGTGTCCTGATGTTTACTACATATTATTCTCCTCTCCCTGATGACATTGAGTAGATCTCTGGGACGTGGCCGAGGACCACAACAAACAAATACGAATACTTTGCACCTGTGTCTCTTTGTATAAGAGACTGGTCTTCAACCTTAACTTTACTTTTCCTTTCACTTAAATACGACGGCAGGGAGGAGGGGAGGTGTTACTTATGTTTTACTACGGTTTGCATGTCTAACCTACTTTTCTAGAATTTTATTTTATGACATAAATAATATTTGCAATCAGAATTGTAGACGTGACACATATGTGGGTAAGTTCTGGTAGAAAATTTTCAACTTGTTTGGGGTGTGTCGAGTTCATTTTCACTTTACAACGAATAAACTTTGATTGCCAAGTTATAAAGGAAAAACTAATATTGATGACTAACTAGCAATTTTTTTTTTATGGTAAACGTTGAATTGTATGCAAAATTTTTCGGATTATTTAGTGGCATTGAAGTACTATATAAAGAGCCAGTATTTCCAACAAATAGGCACTTGCCGGCTGACGGACACACTTACGTTACGGACGCCCGGCGTTCCGTAAGACCCCAGTCGTAAAAGAGGAGGGAAAGCCCACTCCTTCCAGGGTCACCAAGGATTCAATTTCCTCCAATTATATTTTCCCTTCAAACTTGGGAGGAAAGGAAGATCTGGATACTCTTACCTTGCCGTGATAATATGACGTCCGCTGGCGCATCATAAACACGTCGGATAGTGAAAGTGCATTTAAAGTACTCTCCTAAATCCTTTTTAATTCTCCTCTCCTTTATCCCTTAATCCCGTGACGTTTCACACAGAGGTCAAGGGATAGACGATAGGAGCGCTGAAATTCATTTCCGGGTCACTACCGGAGGATCGAGGATTCGAGGAGTCGAGGAGGGGAAATCAGTGAAATGAGAAGGGGCCCATGGCCCTTTTTAAAACGGGTTTTACAACTCAACAACAATGCAGCATCACATGATTTCACTTGCGCAACTCATGCTGCAGTGCTAACACACAGGGAAGTAAGGACCATAGCTGGATGTGTTTAAGGGAATTCTGCCTTAAAGCTGCTTTATTTTGTTCTTAACCCGGACAGCACGCCTCCTGTGAGGACCAACATGGCCCTGCTCGGATTTGGAAAGATACTGCTGCTACTTCTGCTTTTTGGACATTCAGTAAGTACTTCCTAAATCTTTTTATAGCCTGTGGTCGACATGTAAGAAGCTATACCTGCAGCCTCATCCCCATGACATTAAAACACATATTATACCAGTGTATAGGTCACCGAAATGCAAAACAAAGGATTGGAACGTGGCGTCAAATTCATATTTTTTAAGTACAAAGAAATACACGACATTCAAGAGATGTTAATGTGAGGAAACAATGTTTAGATTCCGCCAATGGTATGTTAACATCAGTTATGCTTTTAAAAATAGTTTTGAGTTATTGTCAGGTCAATACACAAATGTATTTCATCCAGAAGTCAAAATCTTCAATATGTAAATTCCTGTACAACATACAACTATATGGCTAAACAACTTTCCACATGACAACATTTTAAAAACATGTTGGTTTGTATAGACAGTTTTATTCTATTTAAGCATTGTTCAACACCTTTATTATACAGTCAAGGTTAGTATGTGTTACTGTAATGACACATCCTTAGTCAGCTGAGATGTCAGCCCTGCACCATAAAAACATGAATCTTTAACCAATAACCTCTTAATGGAACACAATATAAACTGAATTATGGGGATTAGTTGGGATTTAACTGATTTGTTGATCTGCAGCTCGGGGCACCTGGTTCATTCAGCGTGGATTACCAGAAGGACTGCTTCCGAAAAGATGGGGAAGAGTTTCGTTTTATATCAGGAAGCATCCATTACAGCCGGATCCCCAGAGTCTACTGGAAGGACCGACTGCTCAAGATGTACATGGCAGGACTGAATGCCATCCAGACGTACGTTTACCTGTTGTCTTGCTCTCATTATGCTTCACTCATTTGTTTTTTTCATTTTTAGGTTCAGCTTGTTGCTCTGATAACTTCCAGACATCCGTGACTAAAATCCTTCATCCGGTTAAATATAGTTAAAAAAAATACCAATTGTATAGCATTAAAGTTCAAGAAAGGATGGTTTGCGGGAAAAAAAACGGTCTTTTCTTCAATTCCTATATGTTTTTAATTTCGCAATATATATCGCAGGGGGGGAAAAAAATCGCAATGTCAGTTTTTTCCAATATCGTGCAGCCCTAGTTTTAACTATTGGCCTACAAAATGTGTCACATGAGAGACCTGTTGACATTGGTATTGCCTCTACAATCATTTGCATGTGATTGTGTTGCAGTCACTCAACAAAAATGTCAGCAGTCACATGCTGCAGTGTAGAGATATTTGGTAACAAGCTACAGGAAATTAATCTACACCAACTATGATCCATTCATAGTTTTAAATGATTTCCTAAAAATGGCATTTCATCTTACTGACATCACTCTTCCCAGTGTTTCATTTAGAAACAAATATCTGTACAGATAGGACATGTCTTTTTTTTGTGAAAAACCTGGTTCTATTTGTTTTATCCCAGCTTATATTGAGCTAGACTTTTTCACTTCACTCATTTCAAGATATTTAATTACACACATCATTACATTTATTGTATGTGTTTTTATGACTATCTGAGATAAAATCCTATATCGTGCCATCCCTTTATATAATGCAGGGTTGCAAAACAAAATAGGATTTGTAGTCCCTTGATGACATACACAAGAAAGACAAAACTGGCTTCAATAAAGATGAACAAACCTCATAAGGTTGCTGGTATTGACAGTAAAGTGGACAGAATAAAAGTGCCTGCACTGACAGTTGTCTTTAAATGTTTACCTTTTTCTTTTGACACTGCATCACTACACCTGATAGAAATGCTAAACTGAAAACTGAAACCCCTTATTGGTCGCATGGAATGTTATGTTATGTCGCATTCGATCAGGAGCAAGTATTTCACACTAGTGCAATTAATCAACTCACCTTACCAATTGTTCGTACAGTTCGATATGTTTGATCGTCATTTTTTATTTAACTTAACGTTATGTATTCTCTAACAAACAGTATTGATACACAATGGAACATCCTGGTCTCTTGCATATCATTTATTAGTCAGCCAACATACAATCTGCTTAAATAACTTGAGTGTATATGCTTTCATAATACTCATACTTCATTACCATTGAAGGTACATTCCCTGGAACTACCACGAGGAGTCTCCAGGCCAGTACAGTTTTAGTGGAGAGCGGGATATGGAGTATTTCCTTCAGCTGGCCCAAGATATTGGCTTAATGGTGATCCTTCGGCCTGGACCCTACATATGTGGAGAGTGGGACATGGTGAGTGTGGGTTATTAGTACATGTACATCTTTTCAGTTTTTGATAGCATACTGGGATAATTAAGAAAAACTGAACTTACAGTATTGAACTCTTGAAAGTTTTCATAAGAAATGGTTGTACTTTTTATATCACTACACTTATTTTTACAACAATGGTTACTAGTTACAGGGCATTAGGGCATTTATAGAGTGAATAACCCAACAGTAAATAAACTAATTATAATCCTCTCCATCTTACCGTGTTTCATACAAAGGTTTGATACACTATAACTTTATAAATACTTATCCCACAATTATTGTAATACATTTACAGTTCCATGAGTCCGGCTTTATTGAACGGCTGCAAAAGTTTGGACAAAATATGGCAACATACACTGCAATTAGTTTGGACTGTCAAAGTAGCGTATTAGGTTTTTTAGGGGAAAATATGAGCGTTTACAGCATGGATGAGCAGAAGCGGAGGGCGTTCTAATGCGGGATTCATTTCAATATATCTGCCAATGTTTGGTATTTAGTCTCCACTAGAAGAACTAGTTAACATCTAACCTAATAAAACTAACAAGGACCACAATAATTAGTAAAAACTAGAACCATTTTAAAACCAACCTTTGAATACATTTGAGGGTGTTTGAAACTCAAAACATAGATTCCTGGTGTAATAACACTTTAAATTCAATGTATTTATATATCCATTTCAGTTTCATCCAAACCTGTTGCCATTGTTTACATTATTCTGTCAACTAGGGAGGGCTGCCTGCCTGGCTTCTCAACAAGAAAGACATCGTGCTGCGGTCGTCAGATCCAGGTGAGAATATTTCAGAGAAAAACAGGATGCAGGAAGAAAAATGTTATTGGTTACTGGTTTCAGTACATACAACGTGTGTTGCACACCAGTAAGACAACATCTGCATAGCTTTAATAGCTTACCCATTTTGTATTTCTCAACTTAGTGGTATTAACACTCTAGTTCCAAGCCTCCTTCCAGTTAAATCCAGTACAGTGTAACTAGAAGTATGCTGAAACTGTAAAATAACACATATATCTAAACTCGGACAATCAGCTTTCTCTATAAAATGCTTTAAAATCTGGAACACATTTCCAACTGAAATCAAAATATTATAAAAGGTGATGTGCTGACCAAAATCTATGGAGCTAATTTCCTGCCATAACTCGACAAACAAACTAAACAGGTTTTACAAATGCCTCATGAGTCACTAACAAACACAATGTGGTTTGCAAATACAAAAAACCATCTACTAACTGATGCATTTAGTTTTGCAAAGAAAAAACGTATCTATCAAACAAACACATAACATATTTCTAATAAATCATGTTTCAGAGACAAATTCAGCATAGGTTTTACAAGTACACCATTTTTTTTTACAACTACAACACTTTTTTTTTACAAGTACAAAACTTTTTCTTCTCATGGCGGAATATTACTTCCAAAAGTCACGTGACTTTTGGAAGTAATATTCCGCCGTGGCTGGCACATACTCCACGGCAGCAGGGGGCGCTACTGAGTCCATTGGGAAGGCGGGAGGTTGAGCAGAGCATGGAACAGCCCTTGCCAGCCTGATGACAGCGGTGTTTCTAGTGATCTAGGTCAGTGTTTGAACAAGGTGAATTTAGCGATCACAACGAAAACAGCCAAGACACATATTGAGCCCAGAAAATGAATGTTATTAGGAGGCTGTAAATATAATAGAGTGGCGAAGTCCCTCCCCTTCCGGGGGACCTTATTTCGGAAAAATCATGTATTGAAGTCAATGGAGAGAGAAAGATTATCTTTTTGATCCAGTTTTGTATTTTGAACGAATACACTATGATGTTGTCAATTTAAAAGATAATTTTGCAAAAATGGTCGTAAAGCTGTGAATCGCTCTCACAACAAACCATGCACGCAAAATATACTCCGCCTGATCCCTCCCGAATT
>NW_011370191.1:112395-126629 GCF_000735185.1 Notothenia coriiceps
AACGCCTAATTTGCTTATCAATTTGGCGATAGAGTGGCGAAGTCCCTCCCCTTCCGGGGGACCTTATTTCGGAAAAATCATGTATTGAAGTCAATGGAGAGAGAAAGATTATCTTTTGATCCAGTTTGAATTTTGCAACGAATTACACATATGATGTTTGTCAATTTAAAAGATAATTTTGCAAAAAAATGTGTCGTAAAACTGTGAAGTAACACACTCTGGTCTTGCATACGTCACCAACACCAAGATGGCTGTCACGTTGGCACATTTCACCTCTTTCTTTCAGAATGAAGTGAAACGTATTAAAAGAGGTGAACATCACTACAAGTCTGGGCATGTTAAGAGCTGCACATACGGAAAAGGGGAGTTAGTCGGTTCCGTAAGAGCCAGCATGCGGGACCGGCTTTACAAGGTTTCGGTGAGCAACACGAGTGTAATGTGTAACGTTAATGTACGCGACTCTAGGATTTGTAGTCTTTCTAGTTGAGTATTTTTCATAGTCTTATACTTCAACAGTTTTAAGACAAACTGACTTTTTTGACATGGAAATGATTTTTTAAGATTGACAAACATCCTATGTGTAATTAATGGCACAATTCAAACGGGATCGAAAGATACGTTTTCTTTCTCCATTGACTTCAATACATAATTTTTCAGAAATAAGGTCCCATGGGGCGGAAGTAGATGGGCGTGACTTCGCCACTCTATAAGCCTTTGTCTAAAATGGACAACATTTTAACTAAGGAGATTTAAACTATACAACAATTCTGCACTTTTCATTTTCCTTCCTGCTATATTCAATGAGTGATACAAATATTTGTTACCACAAGTTCTCAATAAAACTGACACTGTTGGACTCGGTACTAGTTGACTGCTACCATAAATAAAATGAAGTACTTTACTGTGTACTTTGTAAGTAATCCTCTGTCAGAGTCCCCTCCATAGTACATAATGCATGTTTTCTGCTATCTTTAATGAGTGATACAAATAAAATGTTACCATTAGTTCTTAATGAAGTTGATACTGTTTGACTTTGTATTAGCCTACTACTTACAATACATTGAAGTACTTTTACTGTGTATTTTTTGAGAAATACTCTGTCAAAGTCCCCTGCTGAGAACAAAATCAAGCCACTTCTGCTAAGTTTGATGAGGGAATTATTTTTTGTTGCCATTAGTTCTTCGTGAGATTGATCCTGTTGGACTCAGTACTACTGAAACTACCCCCACAAGTACTATGAAGTACTTATTGTGTACTTTTCCAGTAATCCTCTGTCAATGTCCCCTCCCGACTACAAGCATTCTTGTAGTCGGGAGGGGACATTGACAGAGGATTACTGGAAAAGTACACAATAAGTACTTCATAGTACTTGTGGGGGTAGTTTCAGTAGTACTGAGTCCAANGGGATTTGCTGCGAAACGGGGACGTTTTGTTCCCATTCCGGACTGTGTTTACAGCTTCAGCAACACGCTAACATTAAAGCTACAGCTCACTTGGGGTTGGGAAGTTCGTTTACACGTTTGCTTGCCCACATCTGATCTCAACATAGTAATGTTGTGTGGGGCAAATTTTATTTAAAGTTCTTTAATAATTGTGATTTATATTACATTTATTGTGGCAAATAAGACACTGATGGGGGCATTTGCCCCCTCGTTGTCTTTTTGCCCTTATTGCCCCCTTTTGCCCCTCGTGGGCGCCGGGCCCGGTGTGTTGTTGTGTGTTGTGTTGTGTGTGTGTGTGTGTGTGTGTGTGTGTGTGTGTGTGTGTGGTGTGTGTTATGTGTGTGTGTGTGCTCAGCCTACCCGAAAGTAATTTTGCACCAATTGGTCTCATAGTTATATGTGTGATTCCCAGTGAAGAATTGTTTTAATCTTAATTCTCGTGTGTTTACAGTTATAGTCTGCCGGAGTGCACCGGAACGAAGATTACTATCATAAACAAATGCCCCCCGACGGGCAACACACACCAACACACACACAACACACACACCACACACCACACACAACCCAACAACACACACCACACACCCACACACACACCCACCCACAACACCACACCACACACCACACACACACAACACAACACCACACCACACACCACACACACACACAACACACACACACCAACACAACCACACACACACACAACACACACACACCAAACGAGGCCACGCTTTATTAATCTCGTGGCACGGTCTAAAGCGCCGGAAAGAAGTGGCCACGTTTTTTTAATTTTTTCTCTATGAACCCTCCACGGGTCTCCGTACGATCTGCAAAACGCTAAATATTTCACATAAAAAAGGATCTGTGGATATTCTTAACATTTATCAACTTTTGTCGGCATTTGTTGATCCATTTTGTATTTTGCGACCAAAATGCACTTGCAGATCTCACATCTCTGTCGTGGGATGTCTTTTTACACCACGGAATTTTTGGCTATTGGTCCGCGTGCTAATCTACTTCGTGTCACTCGGGTTATTTCGGACACCGTGATGCCCTGCTGAAGACGCATTTCCGCATGATTCAAAAAGTAGAGCATGATGGTTTGTTTAATGTCTCTTTTTTTATTATAATGAACGGCGGACGTTTAGATGCTGTCTTTATACCATCATCATCATCTCATCTCATCTCATGCATCATATCATATCGATGTTATTGTGATACAGTTAGGTTTGACTGTTAGTTTTTGGTTCAATATATATATGATAGCTTTTCGTTGTGTTGAAGTACGGGTATACGCCTTTCGGTCCGGGGGCAGCTGGCAGTGAGCGAGCCCAGATAAAACTCTTTCTCTTGTTCTGTTGTGTACGGTATCTAGTCAATCAGAGAAAATCAGGACAATTCTGGACTGTAGAGTTTTCCAAATAAGAGCCTTTTACGTTATATATTGAGCTATCACCCTTCTGTTGTTTAGATAAGAATAAACAACTATCCAGTATTTCAAGGGATTATTTACTTCAGGGGTGGTAGCAGGACCCCCCCGTCTAATCAGGCTCAGAGGGATCATGGACAATTCTGGTGTACAGTTCTCAAAATAAAAAACCTTTGAGAGTCTCAATATATGAGATATCGTCCTTCTGTTTGTTCCAACGTTCACATGTTCGATTTACTTTGAAGCCCAGAATTGTCCCCCTTTTTCTTTAACAGTGGAAGGAAAATTGTTAATTTAATGATATATTGACCCGCAAAACTCAAATGTCCCGGTTTTAATTTTGAAATCTGGTCACCTTTCTTATCTCATATTCTGTTCAGAAAACTAGACGACAAAGTTAAACAAACTACAACACCACAGACTGTCTGTTTCATGGCGAATACAGTCGCTGGTTTTATTTTTGTCTGTGTAGGGCCGTTGTTGTGAGTGGTGCGACAGTCGGGACATATACAACGTTAGCTTAGCCATTCGAAAAACACGCATTTTAAAAGGCTTTTCGCCTGCCGATCTCCCTGCAGACTTGTCAAAGCATTAATTCATGGTTTTTACTAACCGGTATCAGTATGTTGTTACTTCGGCATCATTTTGAAACGTGTATTACAATTAAATCACAGTAAAATATGTTCATTTTGTTGTAGTTGCCAGCGATTCTCTCACTAGTTTAGCATACTCAGCCCGGTTGTTGGTCCGGAAAGAACCTAGATTTTGGAGAGCCAGAAAACTGAAAAAGTACCCGCTAGCCGGAAACTATGCCTAGTGGAAACGCGACCAAAATGGGCCGGGCACGGCACGCTTAAACCGCGCTCCGCGCTGTAGTGGCAATGCGCCATAAAATCCATGATCTGTTTGTATTTTGAGCAAAACACATCATCTTTTTATATATTTTTATTTATCTGAGACCCATAATATATGCCTTAAAATAGCATGATAGGTGCACTTTAATACAAATGATCAGCTAAACAGCTTGAGGCTGTTGGATAAGATTACAGTGAGTGTTCAGGCTCCGAAGCTTTAAAGTGTATCACCCAAAAGGTAGAATGTTCCCTTTAAAGACTACAATATTAGTTAACAATCCTAGCTCAAGGACAACTTTCAAACCTTTTCAGGAGTTTTTAGTAAGCGTGTGCGGTTTGTACAGCAAGATGAGATATTGATCTGTTGACATGAACGCTTAGCAGCTGTTGACTTTATCCATAAAATCTATATGACTTCTCAAGACGGCTTAAAGTTATGCATGGGAGTATTCTTGACCTTGAAAATAACAGTTTGACAATGAAAAATCAGGGACCACCTATCAGCTTTTTCCAAGGCTTTAAGCCTTGTTACACTGTCTATATTAGGAGGTCTTTCAGTAATACCTTAAATCTGTCATCTTAAACTCTGTCTGTGGTTATTTGTTGTTGTTGTTGTTGTTGTTATTGTTGTTGTTTTTGTTGTTGTAACAATAATAGAAAAATGCACAGCATTATTTGTGATGACATTAACACAGTTGATCGTTTTGTATAGTTTTGCAATTATCAAATAAGTTATCTAATTTCACAGAAGATTGAACATGCAAGGTTAATCTGTTAATTCAAGCTTTCCAGTGGGCCATGAAAGTGATGTACATTGCCAGGACCCTGATGCAGCCATCATTCCTTTTTCTTATAACCTCTGTCAATGCGGTTATGTTTTCAGCTCAGGTTGTTTTTGTCTGTTTGTCTGCAATATCACAAAATAATACTAGTACGACTTCCTACATTTCGAAATGGGAGTATACGAGGAGAATGTGAATGCACCATTGGCCTTGGTGGATGTCTGTTCTTTCTATACTAATATGTAAAAATGACTTTTGTCAAAAATGGCAATGGAAAGTAAAATATCAGTTGACTGGAATTTTCAAATTAATTGATTTAGAACATATTTATTATGAAAGTGGACCCAAACTCGACGTGGTTGGAGGTCCAAATTTGATTTAAAACATATCTAGGTTAGTATTGATGTGACCCCAAACCCACCGTCAGTCCGTCTAAATCTTGGAGTACAACTTCTATGACTCATGGTGCAGCCACCCACTGCTGTCCCCAGCCTGATCAATATTCATTTCAAGTGTGATATCAGCAGGCTAAAGCCACAGGTACTCAGGCCGGCTCCTGCAGCCTGAAAAAGAGAGCACGGCCAAGGCCAGGACCTGCTCAGTGAACCATGCGGATGGCCACTCAATCATTACCACAGTCCCTTGGCTAAGTTTAGCAGGGAATCCAGGACAAGTGGATCAGATTACAGACACTCACACAAGCATATACACACACACACACGTAGAGGGGAATCCCAAACAGATTAATCCAAATGTGGGTACAAACTGTACAAGCTGTGTTAAGCAAACGTTAACAGGCTGTAAGTAGATTCTCTTGCAACTAATTTCAAGCTGTTATTGTCATCAGCAGCTGTTTCACAATTACCCTATATTCCTCTTTACTGATTCACAGCTCCTTTTTAAAGCTCACCACTTCCACTTCATTTGAACTACATCCCCATTTCACTTCTCTGTCTGACACAGGCCATTGAGAGAGACACCACCTTGCACTTTTATTTTCAGACTGGCAAACCCCTCCAGACAAGAAATTACCAGAACACATGCGCAAGGTAAGTGTGTATATGATGTGTGTTGGTGCATGTGCCTGTATGTGTTGCCATTTTTCACCTCGCCTAACCCAAACCATTAATCATTTGCAGCAATTCAGTAGCCACTACACTCTCACACTTATAGCCAAAACAGACATATATGGACACACACACACACACACACACACACACACACACACACACACACACACACACACACACACACACACACACACACACACACACACACACACACACACACACACATTGAGCTGCTAGAATTAATAGGTTGAGGCAGCAAAGCAGGACAGGATAATAGAATCTAAACAACAAGGCTGTAGGGAAAGAGAAAAGAGGAAATGAGAAATGGGAAGGGGAGGCGTCTGGACAGAGACAATTTATCATTGCAGGAGGTCAGAGAAGTGGAGGTGAATTTGTGGCGGAGAAGGAGAGGTGAGAGGTCAGATTGATAACTCAGAGTAAATGTTGGATGCAGAGAAATACAAATTTCGTTTTGTCCAGGTGGCATTCTCATTAACTTTCCCTCTAAATGTGCATAGGTGTTGGTGCAGCAGTTTTAAAGAGCACAATGTTTTGTCAGCCATATTCTTGAGAAGACTACACACTCCACTAATGTTCATATCTTTCTGCTAATGGAAAATGGATAAGAGTGTTGGCAAGTCAATATCTGTAAATGCACATGTGGACTATGGATCACAGAAAGAAAAAAATGTAAGAAAATGTGATTACAAATGTCAAATACAAATGTGGAAATTACTTTTGTTTTGTTTTGGTATTTTTAAAGTATTTATTGACTGGCTTTAATGGATTATTTCTTTTTGCACCAGGAAGCTGTCACAACCTTATCTCTGTTTGGATTGATAAGCCCTGCCTTTGTTAGACTTTTAACACACCCAAACCAATACAGCAATAAAATAACTGAGTCACCTGCTAAGCATGCAAGTTGTATCTCTGTCGAATTACCTGGAAAACACGCCTTCCAATGGTAGCTGGATTCTAGATTAAAGCATCTGGCAGATCATTAGACCTCACATGCTGACTGAAGAACAACACATACTGTAGGTTACAATGTAGAAGCATTCAAGGCCAATGTGCTGTAATCTACTTCCCAAGCGCAAGTACGGTGAGGGGGAGTGACAAAACAATGGAGGCACAGAAAAATAACTTTGAAGTGATTGACTTTGAAGTAGCTAAATCACAACTAGAAAATGCATCTCCTGCAGAAAATGCGTGTGAATGCTGTAAACTGTGAACATTTGTGGCTGAATTTAGCTGAAAATGCAGAAAAAGCTGAATATTTGATAAGTTGAATGTTCTCTGTAGCTGGTTTTAGCTACAAAAACCAAGTAAGTGTGTTGCTGAACTTAGCGGAGAAATGCAGAAAAGTTAAATGATTTGAATCAAAATTGTTACAGCTCAAATGCATTGCAATGACTTTGTTGGAAACTTGAAAGTGAAACGTTAAACTGGAAGAGTAGGAAAAATATTGAAGAAGCTAAATATTTAAAAGAAAAGGTTTAAAAAAGGTATACACAGCAACATGTATAGCCTCAATGTCCTGAAATAGCTGAATAATTTATTAGTTGAATGGTTTCTGTAGCTGAAAGTAGGCTGAAGGAGTTGCATATTAAATGTAAGTAGTAGTGAATGAATGTTTACAAACACCTGTGTGTAAGGTAAGCCCAGAGATCAAAGGTTACCACGGTGACGACGTTATCAAAAATCTGTGTACGTGAGCCCAGAGATAAAAGGTTTCCATGGAGATGTGCTGTGAAGGGAGAGCCTTTCCATTGTTCTGAATGAGAAATAAACCTCTTACTTTTCTAACTATAGTTTAAAAATGGTAGCTGCTTTTGGTCAAATGTAAACAGCAGTCACACTAATAAGAAGAAGTAGATTAAAGATTTGAAGAACTATAGTGGAATGCTGTAAACGGCATTCACACTAATACTACTACTAATAATAATAAGAAGAAGAAGAAGAAGAAGATTAAAGATTCGAAGAACTATAGTGCGAATGCTGTAAACAGTATTCACACTAATTATCTCTCCTTTCTGTCTCTGTGCTGCTCTCGCTGTGCGGTGTGTTTAGGTTCATCGACAAAGTAGCGCTGTAAAGTCATTTTGGTGTTGCAGTGGGGAGCTTTTTATGTAATGATCTCTCCTAAAGATGTACTTTGTTGCTTGTTAGTACAACATAAAGAAACTGCTATCTCCGACACATTTTCAGAATTCATTCCTATTTACTGCTGCTATTTCTGGATGTGAACTGGCTAATGTTCAGTGACATAAAAGTAAATGCATAGTATTTTCACCAAATCTGTGGAGTTATTGGGGCCATTCCATTAACATTAATCCACATTTTTATTGAAGTATTTTTTTATTCATGATAGTTTGACTTGACCCACCTCTAAGGCAGGACTTTGAAGCAGCTATAGTCCATATTTTTACATTAACACCTAAACCTAACTTGTAACTGAAAAGAGTTGCTCTTAGCAACAAACTCATAGGAAATAGACGGCTAGCCCCATCCGGTTAACAACAAACATTCTAAGTGTATCTGCCCTGTGTTTTGGATCGCTTCAAAATCTAATGGATTCTTCATGGCTCATGCTACACCCTTTCAAAGTTTAACTAATTTTGTGCCAGGAATGTTTCAGTAATCCTGCCAATAAACGGACAAACAAAGCAAAAACATAACTTCCTTGTTGGAGGTAATAAGAACTTTTTGAACACAATGGGTGATGCCAACAAAGGTGTTCATGAGTTAATCGGATAGGGCTGTG
Organism: Notothenia coriiceps; assembly: GCF_000735185.1. Lineage (NCBI taxonomy): Eukaryota > Metazoa > Chordata > Actinopteri > Perciformes > Nototheniidae > Notothenia > Notothenia coriiceps. Next base: position 120,737 of record NW_011370191.1, read on the forward strand.
GTGGTGCATCAGGAGGGAACTAAATGAGACACACACTGGTACAAAGCTTCTATGTCTAAATAGTATTTTAGCTTGGTTCTATCTCCACATTTTCTTGCAGCATGTTTTCTCCTAATTGTATTTCAGAGCAATCCATGTTTGAAAATGTATATCCTGGAGTCAGCATGTGACTTGAGTTGCAGTATAAAATGTTTGCTAATGTTCTGTTTACTGTATGTTCATCTAGGTGTTGGCTCTGTTTGAGGAGGGAGAGGAGTCAACCACCGCCTTTGTTGAGCCTGTTGTAATTCTTCTCATCCTCATCGCCAACGCTATTATCGGGGTCTGGCAGGTGAGATATTGTCTCCATGTTGTGTCGCTGTATACACACATTCACACTACTAAGGCTGTTTCCACATGGTAACAAAGGCTAGCATGCCAATGAAGTCAGTAAAGAAACATAATGTTATCTTGTCCACCAGCTGTTGCCCAATGCACCGTTGGTATATTTGTATTAGTGTGCCATGTCCAAACATGTTCTAACATCTGTACGTCAAATGGCACTTTGCAAAGGGCTGAGGCTGTACACACCTGAGTTTGCAAGTCCGTGCGTCAAGTCAAAACGTAAACAAACCAGGGAGCTCATGCAAAGTGCCCCCGCGGTTCATTTGTGTTAAAGAGGCAGATGGAATTTTTGATGCAAGCTCCAAAAATAGATCCGGAGCATCCATCAGCACTTCTGGAAAGAAGTCTGACACTCAGTTTTAGGCTGCTGTTAGGACACAGTGGATAACTCTTCAAAGTGTTTCCAATATGGGAGCAAATGTCCAAAAACAACCATGAAACTACTCATTCAAACTATTTCAAAACAATATTTGTGGAGGATTATAATTCATTTTAAGACTCTCCAAATTCAAAGAAAGAAAATTGTACTTCAAGGTGCTGGAGAGAATGCTGTGAACAGATGGTAAACCACAGTCATATATTGTGGTCATGTAAAGCTTCTATTAGAGAACTATCAAATATTATATTTCTCTAAATAATAACCCACTAATCCCATTTCTTGGAGAAAATACCAGACAACATCAATCAAAGGATTGTTCCTAGTAAAAGTAGGAGTAATTAAACAAATGACAAGAAGTTGGTTCATAGATGGTAACTTAATCAACTCCAAATTGAAGGATGTTGTAAATAAATGAAAATGAGTTGATAGCCTGGAATCATCACTCAACATCACTGACACTTCACTTTCCTGGCTGAAATCCTACCTCACCAACAGACACCAGTTCATCCATATCAATAACTGCACTTCATCCACCGCCTCTCTGTCCCGATGCTTCCCCCAGGGTTCAGTGCTTGGTCCCCTCCTTTTCATCCTCTACATTCACCCCCTTGACAAAATCATCCGTCGACACAGCCTTCAGCTACCTCACTGACCTGCTCCACCACCACACCCCCTCCCGCAGCCTTCACTCATCAGAAGCCACCTCTTGTCTATCCCCACACAAATCAAGCACCGGACCTATGACAGAGCATTCTCCATCGCTACCCCCACCCTCTGGAACTCACTCACACAACAAATCAGAGACTGTACTGACCTCCCCACCTTCAGAACAACATGTTATTGTTCAACTTTTCTTTCTACTCTAATACTTTGATATTTAATTTATTTTTATTTTGGGGTCTTTGCCTGCATGCTTTTCCATACTATAACATGAAAGCTTAAACTAAATATATTCAAAACCTCATACTACCTATTTTCTTTTTTAAATGACTTCCTTTTTGCCACATGTCTTTGTTACAGGAGCGCAATGCAGAGAATGCCATCGAGGCTCTGAAGGAGTACGAGCCAGAGATGGGTAAGGTGTACCGTATGAACCGTAAGGCTGTCCAGAGGATCAAATCCAGAGACATCGTCCCGGGCGACATCGTGGAGGTGGCAGGTGAGCAGCCGCTGCCCCCAGTGGAACTCTAACTGTCACACTGAGACTAATTTACGCTTTGTCTACCTCCAACACTGCTGTCACCTCGCTGCCTGTACTGTATAACACTGCTGCCACAAACACACAGCCTTTGCCACCCATTCATGAGTCTGGAAACACTATTGGAATATCTCAGAGTAGATTTGTGTGTGTGTGTGTGTGTGTGTGTGTGTGTGTGTGTGTGTGTGTGTGTGTGTGTGTGTGTGTGTGTGTGGTCAGTAATATTTGAATACAATACTGTTATCCTCTGATGGTTTGTGATCGTTCTCCTGTGAAAGCATCCCCACTTTCTCCTCCCTTTCCCACTCTCTCCCCATGCCTTTCCCGGCAGCTAGTAAACATGCGTGTGTTGATGTGTGTGTGTGTGTGTGTGTGTGTGTGTGTGTGTGTGTGTGTGTGTGTGTGTGGTCATCCCTTATATTTAAGTCCCGGTTTAATTTTCCGCAGCTTCCCCTCCTTTTCCCTTTTTTGCTTTCCATGCTCTCAGTCTTACCACCTGGACGCTGCTGTATGTTTGTCAGCTCCTCGCTCACACTCCCCCATCATTACATGCACATACACACAGTCCCCCCGCTGTAAACTCGCCCATGTGTGGGCAGCCTCGTCTAAAAATAGTGTTGTTGTCACTTCGGTTCCAGAACATCTGTGTGTGTGCCAGAGTTGATGAGTGAGCGCACACATGCAGCCTCGAGGAGATCACTTCACCGTCGACATGAGAGCGAAATCCTCGGCCTCGCATGGCCGGTGATTCGTCTCAGACGGCTGTTTGGGGAAAGAGGGAGAGCTCAGGATGCGTGTGTGAGAGAGCACAGCGTTCATTCATAATCACAGCACGTAGAGGCAGGGAGTGATTATACATGCTGCATTGGTTACAGTAAAGCCCGGGTGCTATCCGATTTCACTGAAGGTTTCCCTGCTATTTGCACAGGTGGGAAAAAAAACTAAAGTTTTACAAAAAATGTTTTGTCGTATTTAACTAAATCTATCCTTATAGTTAACTTATGTGTCGTAAACCTGTGGTAACGTTACATAACGTCAAATCTATTTTCTGTAGCTGCTAACGGAAAATCGTTCTAAAAGGTATTAAGAATTGACAAAATGCTCTTACAGTAGTTCCTAGTTTCTTATTGTCTCCTCGCATTGCGTTTCTCTATATTTATGCTAGCAAGGTGAATTAGGTATGATTGAATTCGATATTTTTGGATAATGCCATAGAGTGCATGTTAAATATCGGTTGTTAGAGGTATGAAATATTATGAAGTCTACAGATTCGGGTTGCCGGATGCTTTATTACTTCAGGTTTTACATGAGTATCATATCCGTGTTATTCTCATGAACGTAATTTCTTAAAGAACCCTTAAGGGAGTTTCTTGTTCTTCTTCTAGAACTTGCTGCTCATAGGGCAGTGGCACTGTGATCTTTTAAACACTTTTTTGGCCATAACTCAAGAATCATACAGTATGCCAGTTATAAAAATGTCACACGAATGTCACTTAGGGGGGTACAATAATGAAGAGATTATATTGAAGCCTCATGGATTTGAACTCCAACTTGACAGTATAAAGCCACTTAATGCTATGGCATACGGTATTCTAGCCCAGGAAAAGGCTTTGCATTTTTTTTAAAATACATTTTGTCCATAAAAACGTTTTGGAACCCTGTTTACAGCGCGTCTACTTTGATTACTTGCATCGGAAAGTAGTGAATTACACCTTGTGAGTATGTGCGTTAATGTGCCGGTAGCACCTCCTTGGAATTCTTTTATTTTTCCTTGACAATATGTAGAAACACTGTTTACAGAGAGTCTAGGCTACATTAATTGCGTGGGAAAGTGGCGAAATCTACCTCGTGTGTGTGTACGTGCGTTTATGTGACGGGTAGGACTTCCTTGGAATCTGGGCTTGTTACAGCCGGTGTCCTCCTTCACACATGCGTGCGCACACTGCCAAACACAGACAAGCCCACACAGGTAGCAAGCCCCAAACTGACTGCTCAACACCCACCTTCCACCACTACCGCCGTCCCCGTCAACACCAACAGTGTCACTATGACAACGCTCCATGCGGCGACTCATCTCGGCGACGGTGAAGTTCACCGTTTTTAACAACACCTGTGATGACAGCGTGGAGGACAGTTCAGACTTAAAATGAACCATCTGCTGTTTGAATAAGGGATTTTATGTTCTGGCTGTCTGTCAGCAGCTGCTCTCTGATCCATATTGGTTTTCCCGCTGTGGGGAAATAGGGGGCATGCAACAACATTGACTACTTTTTAATTTTCAGTATTTTTATTCTAAGGAGACACAGAAATGATTAGGGTTTTTGTCATATGTAACAACTATCCAAGGACAATTTATATATAATAGATTGCATGGATGGCTTTTTGTCTGTTAATAAATAAACATTAAAGCACAATTAAACTGGTTTAATACAAATTAAATAAATGATTCATTATGATGCAGAAAAGGCATTTTCTAACAGTTGGATATTTCTCTGTTGTTGGCATAGTAAACTCTCTTTCTAAATGCATGTCATTATTGTCCTTACATGGTTTAGAAGGTGATTGTGTTTCTTTTAGCAGCCAGAGAGATGGCTGGACACATAAGTGTGAAACTGTCAGACTGAGGCAATAGTAGAAGCTATTCAAGCTTGTTTTAAGTACAGAGTGCATTTACTGTCAGCGTTTACTTTAAGGAGAGGTATGAAGATGGTGTTTTGCACACTGCTGCATTTCTGTATAACGCACACAGTCGTATATTAAGCGCTTCGTTCATTCTTTCTGACATAATCTTGTTGCTAAGCAGTTTTAAACAGGGGTAAACAGCAAAGGCAGGAACCCACTCTTCTCACTCAGAAAATGTGTGTCAGATATTTGTGCACACCCCCTCTGACTATAACTGTAGGGTGATGGTGAAAGGGAAAACAAATGAATATTTTCCCTTTACTCCACTGTTTTCGTCTTCTTCTATGTACTTCAGATTAGCCTGTGGTAACTTTAGAGTACTGGATGCAAGCGGATGAAACTAAAGGGCCTCATTATGCTTTTTTGGCTTTTCCCTTTCCTGTAGTGGGTTAATTGTAGTCCTTAACTACAAACATGGTGAAATCACTATGTAATAATTGAACTTCTATTGGATAGCGCTCCAACATATTGCACATGATGGGGTGGGATATCTCTAAGGGGTTGACCACACAAACACAAACCAACCAGCCAGCCAGTTAACCAATCAGAGCAGACTGGGCTCTGGTTTCAAACAGAGGGTGAAAAGAGGTGCTGCAGAACAGGCAGTATGAGAAAAATAAAGACCTTTTTGAACATTAAAGTAAACCATGTCACAGACAGTAAAGGCACAAAATACAAGTATGAACCTGAACAATTATAATAATAGGGCCCTGTAACACAAACATAAATATATTTACTCTAATTTCTGCTAATAGCCAGCCTTCTTCTTAGTATATTGCTATGATGCCAGCCATGGTTTGGACACAGTTTTGATTTGCGCCTCCACCGGAATTTCCCTTGGCTTTTTTTAATGGAGTGACTGCAGTGGTCAGGTTGTCGGGAACTCCTCGAGGGTTTACACAGGACCTAAAGAAATGGAAAGCCTACAAGTCATGATGGTTAGCTTGGATGTGGATGAAGATCTCTCTGCCAGTATATTATGTGAGAGATTCCAGTCCAGTTTTACCAAATGGAAGGAAAACGCCAGCTGGCCTAACCAGCTGACCTCATTTGGTTTAACGTCTATTCATCTGTACTTTAGATGTTTTTTTTTCTTTTTTGATACTTGAAAGCATTACGAATCTTACTAATTTCTGAACCTTATGATATTTATGTGAACTCACAGTGGCTGTTGTAGGATACATTTATCTTCTAGCAGATGGAGACTGTCTGTGGGAGGCCGTGGCAGAAAGTGTATCGGGGAGCAGGAG
>NW_011370191.1:126659-127778 GCF_000735185.1 Notothenia coriiceps
CTTATTCCCTGAAAGGAAAAACCCTTTATTTCGCCAAAACCCTAATTATGTTCACCAGTCGGTAGTCCTGAAAGTCCACAATAGTAACCATCGAAAACTCGTACCTTAACTGACCCTGTCACTGTTTAACATATACGACGAGAGGTCATGAAGGTCATTGAATCGATATAGAAAACAAAGTTAGAAGTAGAAACCATGACCTCGTACATACCCTGTTAACTGTCCATGGAGTGGTATAATCTAACCTTCACAACATACTTATTCACGTTCACCTGGAACTCTCAGGTTTCCCTCCTCTCGGGATCTACCTTCGGTTCTATTGTCCCGGGAAAAGGTGACCAAAGGTCAAAAGGTGATGTTGGACGCAAACCGACTAAAGGCCGCCCACCTCCTTTTAACTCCTACCTACTCTTTCCGATTGGCGTCGTGGTAGTCTCTAGTACAACGGTTGTCTCTAGACCGTTCTGGTATCCTCGTGTCCCCAACCTCCTGATGTGCTGTCATCGTAGTTATACTATATACATCGAATTTGTACTATCACCTTTCATATAAAAAAACATTTAGGAATTACAAGCCTCGCCCAAGTTTTAGGGAGACTTTTAACGTGATGTCTTACGCGAAATACAAAAACAAGACAAAAATACAAAAAAAAGAACACCGACGTACTTATCTGAGTTGATGGTCTCGGAAACACGACGTTAGGGCTCAACGTCTTCCCTGTTATCCATCTAAGAACTATTCAAGTTGTAGAATAACTTAAAGACAAAAAGAGATGCACAAGAGGAAGACATGTCACTCTTTGCCAAGTTTCACTAAGTCCGACTATGTGTTCTGAAAACCGAGTTACAAGGTTCTGATGTTCGACTTAACAAGCCAAAGTGGAACCGCCTCGTCTCTAACACTCTTTTCCGTCTCCGGCGTCACACACCCTGACTTATCGACATTCATGACAAGTTAACTATTACAAGAAGATGTCAGAGGCAAGACTGTGATATCGACAACCTCTCTTTGTTTCTCACCCTCTCCACCTCCCCTCCGCTTCACACACACACAACACACCTTACGCCCCGATGTCCAAGTGACATCCCTGACCGGCTCCCGTCCTTCTCTCCCGAAAAG
>NW_011370191.1:127823-153786 GCF_000735185.1 Notothenia coriiceps
CTTCCAGTTTTAACATTTTCACTTTCAAGTTTTCAACAAAGTCTTTGCAATGCATTTGAGCTGTAACGATTTGATTCAAATCATTTCACTTTTCTGCATTTCTCCGCTAAGTTCAGCAACACACATACTTGGTTTTTGTAGCTAAAAGCAGCTACAGAGACCATTCAACTAATAACATATTCAGCCTTTTCAGCTAAATTCAGCAGCAAATGTACTCAGTTTACAGCATTCGCACACATTTTCAGCAGGAAATGCATTTTCTAGTGGGAGTCTACTTTTCCATGATCTGATGGGGTTTATCAAATGATAAAAGAGTATCCCCCCCACCCCACCCCAACGGTGTATTGAGCAGCGGAGTGCATGTTGAGGCAGACCAGAGCCCGGTCGATAGCTCATCATTCCCCATCATTGGGGACGGTAAATCTCCTCTCTGACTGAGTGAAGATTGGAGGGCAGTCTTCTCAGAAAGGACGGTTTAAAAGACCCATTCAAAACACATTAAGAAGGGTTTGAATACATTACTGCTACTTTCAAGCTGAATAGCAGGTTAAATTACAAGATGAGTAGGCTTTCTTTCGGGTTATAGAACTCATTAAGGGGAATCTGGTGGAAACTTAACTTCTTGCTTTTGGCAATCTGATACTAACTTTAACTCAGATTTAACGTTGGGTATTGAAATCAAAGCTTGATTGCCAAAATAAATCTCTACTTACAGCTTTAAACATTCACACCCCGCATGCATAACTGAACGCTGACACACATGGCGACAGATGGCCCATTATATGTGAGTGTTTGGATGCTCAAAATGGAAAATCTAAATTAATTCCTATCAAGTTGGTCAGGAAAAAAACATTCCTAAAAGGTCACCTATTGAAAAATGTAGTATAAACAAAGAGGGCTTGACATCCAATTCTATTGTCACTTGATTTTTCCTATAGTCTCATGAACATTAACTCCACAGAGTGACGTGGCAAACCAAATAAAGATCAGCCTACTTTCTTTCTTCAGCTCAAAGGGAGGAAGTGCAGCGATATGTCAGACGGCTGTTGCGGCTTTCTGTGTGGCTCTGCCATATTAAAACTTAACCAGATAGACCAGCTTCAGCAATATTAGCAAACATCACTTTTGAAAGGACAACAATGAAATCGTTATATAAACTGAGGTACTGCTAAAGAAATACCTCATTAAATATTGTCATAATATAGTATGTTACACCAAGGTGGTATTGCTTTATATTAAAGTCTTTCATTGAGGGTTATTAACACCATGTGTTAAATACTATTAACTTAACATTAGCATCATCAACAATTTACCTTTTAGATTAAAATACATTTATCAGCAATTGTCGGAAGCTTGTTAACACTTGATGGACTGCTTTGGAACGTTAATAAAAGCCTAATTTTCTAATTTCCTTAGTTTCTTATAAATGTTGATAATAGCATTACAAACTAATGTATTAAGTTTAGCTAATGTACCTCTATCAATTTGAAACCTTAAATAAGCTGTTTTTGTTTCTCATTTAAGATGAATACATACTTTTTATGCATTGCTTTTTATCAGTTCACTATGCTTTTTGCAGGTAGCTATTCTAAAGAGAGAACAATCCCATTATTAAAAGGTTAATGAAACCTCTTCTATGTAGCAACAAAGGTCAATACATGTTTCCACAAAGAGAGCATTTTATGCTGTGTGTTTGCTAAAACGTGGTTATTTAAACGTAATTCTTAACTCCGATCTTACCATTTCTAACAATAGATGTATTTGAGATGGGGCAATTGTGAGAAGCATAGCTGAATGTGGCGAAAAAACCTAACCAACTTCCTTATTACCAAGTCACTATTGCTCATTACAGATGTAAGTATAAAAAGTTACCGAGCAGCCTCACCTGACCTGTTTTGTCTGATAATAAGCTTTAATCATGTGTCATGCAAAGAAGGAAGGAGAGTCTAATCTACTCAATTTGAATATATTCAAAATAACCAAATGATTCCCCGGCTAAGGTATGTCTTTCATTCCAGTTCACTCTGCTTTAGCCACTACCCGATTAACCTGGAGACAGTAGATTGAAAACAGAAAGGTTAAAAAGTTACTATAGAAATATCAGAAGATAACCACTGGAAAAGTGTTGGATCAAGCTTCTAGCTTTTAATATATTTGTGACCTTGAGTCAAATCAGGTCATAAGGAACATCATTTTAGATCCTGAGCCGAAACCACTCCAGGCAACAACAACAATGTAAAGCGTTAGGGTCGGTGCAGCAGTGGAACAGGGGCTGTGTTCCACCATAAACAACATTTTAAAGCATGATTTACATGGGGAAAAGTGGGCCCAAACTCCAGAGTCCTGCAGTTACGGCCTAACACAACAGCACTTAGAGAAGATATATTGTGTCATGTTCATTTTTAGAGCTACTTTCCTACTTTCAGATATAGCAACAGCAATTCCATCCTCAGACTCTGGGGACGTACTGGAAAAAAAAAGAAGTTATTATGCATTCAGGATTCCCTCACTCCACCCGTCCCCGACCTTCACCACCCTCCGACTGAAACCAGGGTCACAGTTTGAGGTGCTGCAGCAGAGGGAGCTTTGACTGATCGTTTTTTCCCAGTTCAGCAGAAGTGCTCTGCCCGTTTCCCCTCACTGAAACCATATCTACACTGGGTGGAAAGGAAAAGCCTGAAATACACAGGTTTCCACGTTTCCACATGAAAATAGACCACTACTGGTAATTTATCTCAAGATCACCCAAAAAAACTGGCCGTCATTTTGAAAGATTAGAACATAGAATGAGGCAATGTAGCCATTTAATGTCCAGTTATTTTTAGGACGTCTTGCTCATTCAAGGTTAGCCTTTGATTAAAGGCTAAAAAGGTGGTAAATAACATTCTTATAATGAAGATTTATTTGTTTTCCTGCCACAAAAAGGTATATATACAGCAAAAAATTTTACTAAAAAAACATCGGCATTGGCCAAATTGTTACTCTAAGCATCGGTATCAAATGCAATCCAGGATGAATATGGAGTTATAATACTTTGGGTGTTACTTACGAAGGACACGCAGGCAGCGAGCAGCAGGATCCGCACCATGAGGTCTTCAAACTGCTCCGCCATCAGATCCCACAGGGACTTTCCTGAAATATGCACAAGCCTTTATGTTTAACTTTTTGGTGCAAAAGCAAAATAGAAGTGACATCCAAGAAAGCACAAATAACTAATGTGTCATAAAGAATGCGATTCATTGCAAATAAAAACCACTAACAAATAAAAAAAGGGTAAAATTAGATCAAAACAAATCTAACATCCTGCAATCACTGCGACTTTAATTATTGCACAACAATAGATCTAGGTGTTAATTGGAAGGGAGAACAAATACCAAACAATATATTCATTTTTTATCAGTTTAGGTTAGTGTAATGCACAGCAACCACCACGCCCTATTTAAAGTTTGAGTCTTCCACTCTCAAAGTGTATCCTTATTCTTAAGGGTGGGGCGGATCTGTGAGATGTATTGACATTGGTTTGCTTTGTACTGAACAGCAAAGCAAGACAAATTAGTGTTTACAGAGGAGTAGTGGAGTGTGTCCTTTGGTGAAAGCTGCAGTAGTGTACACTCCCAAAGTTCAGTCCTCTGTCTACAGAGCAGAAAAGATCCCGGCTCAAGACGGCTAATCAGCTCGTAAAGGGAGGAGGATCGCAGCGCACTGGAAAAATCAATATTTACCTTCTTCAGCGGGGAGCTCTGTGGATGTCACACCAGTCCGGTTGTAAAAGGATCCAATTGGCAGGGCAGGAGAGAGTGATGGGTGGAGTTGGGGGGGATTAGGGGGGTGGAGGAGAGAGACAAGAACAGTTAATACATTTGATGAACTCCGTCAGACTGTGATATGCATGCAAGCGTACAAATTTCCCTGCAGGATCGTTCTGCTGGGTGATGATGAGAAGGCAGAACGGCAATACTGTGGGATTAATACCCGCTATTGTATTATTAATCAGTTGAATAACTAGCAATCAAAGCCGAGGATATGCTATTCTGAACTCAAGATGTTTTATATTCCACCTTCAGTAGCTTTAGTGTAGCTTCAGGCCTCGCGCTGCATAATGAAACCCAGAACAATGGGAGAGCACTGTGATAAGAATCAGCTTCATAAAGCACCTCAAGGAAAATGTATGATTTGTAATAATTGGCTATATAAATACAATTTATTTAATTACATGAGACATTACCAAGGCCTTTTGTACGAGTATGACTGCTCATCTCATGATCTGGTAAAGGTTATCTGAAATCCTGCCTCTTTAAATGCTTATATTTTTGTAAAAAAAAGTGCGTGCATATTTCTTTGCAATACAAAATAAATGTTTCTATGCATTTAATTATTGACTAATCTAACCATTATTTCTCGATTAATTGTTTGGTGAAAATGCCCTTTATGTACACGTAAATGCAATGTTGGCATAATCATTATTGCTCGGTCAAAAACACACTAACAGTTGTTTAATGTTATCGAAGATACTATGAAACTGAAAATATGAACAGTTAATGGAGTGGAAGCGATGCAGTTTTGGTAATTACTTGATAATAAAGAAATGACTGAAAACATTTTCATTTCCAAATTATTTCAGCTCCAAAACCTTGCAGGGTTCTATACATATATTTTAATATGGTAGATTTGGTCTGTTCCAACAATTATTATTTTCTTTTAGGCAAATATTTTTGTAATTATTATAGAATATTAGCGAAATGGCAAACATTGTTATACTCAGTTTTTGAAGCAATTTATCAAGCAAACAAACATAGCATGAGTGATCATTTGTTCAGCGTTAATGTTATTTATTTCGTTTTGGATGGCTCGAAACACACAATTCCAAATAGTAGCTTCAGGGTCTGAGAACTTGTGACTAGTATTTTTCTTTTCTTGTTTTATTCTCAAACAGTGCCTCAATTCATCAAAAAAGTAATTGAAAGGGTTAAACATTGGACATAATCAATAGTTGGAGCCCTATCTGAAATGAATTTTAGAATTAGGCTAACTTTGCTCCGATTGTCCAGGCAACACTTTTCCTTTATCAGAGCTGCGGTGATCTCATTGGCATTCACACTGCAGCTTCACTCTCTCAACAGTTTTTTCGCAGTCTCAGTGCTTTCGTCATCAGCATGTTCATCAGTGTGTGGGTAAGCTCCCACAAAAACAAACCCGTGAATCAAAACACATTGCTCTTTTCTTTCACATCATCTTGTAATTTTTCATCTGTCATTTGTAAAGAAAAAGCTGGTGTTTTTCTGGCATTTTGAGGCAAGCTGAAGATTTCTTCTGATTTGATTACCAGAACTGACACCCACCACACAGATGAGTCACTGGTGTGAGTAGAAAACACATCAGTCATGTTCTAAAAACATTCCAATTGACAACTACTGTTGATCAGTGCCACCACGATGAGACGCAGGCGTGCTGAGTCACTGGAAGATTCTCACCCAGTCCAACGCAAAGCTACGGACGAATGGCTCCAATGTAACAAATAACATCCATCACAACTAAGAAATGTGATATATGATAATAAAATCCATAATTTCCAGCTGGATTTAGTGCATTTGCCCTCAAAGCCTTCATTTTATCATCTTCTCTTTCGGTAAAGGTGAATCTCTTGTTTAAACAGTGGAAACCTCATGTTTCTCTGCATGTTTTGACCAGACGGTGCTACACGAGTAAAACACGTGACCCTGTGCACAGCCTCCTTCCAAGAACAAAAACTCTGCAGCTACATATTAAACGTGCCACTGGCAGAAAGAGAAACAATTTTACATTATGACTTCTGTAATCATTCCATGACTTCCAAAGTGCTTTCCCTGTAGTCAAAAACAATCCAACCCAAGGAGATGTTAGTTTTTTGAGAATACAGGTGAAATCATTTGCCTAATTTGGCTTGTAATGAAACCAGAGGGAGCTAAATGGATTGTACAAACAAGCTATTAAAGAACTGAGAAGTTCTTGGATAGGCATTAACGCCAAGAATATGATAACGCCTCCAGTCGGACCAAAACATGATCTGCTGAATATTATTCGTCTATTAGGTAACAACCTACTTGGGAGCGTGCATAATAATAGCTGATGAGTCATTGTAAATTGCTTTTCAAACTCGCTGTCTGGAGGGTTTTCAGAGTTCAGGTTGGACACGGTTGAACTCACGGGGGACTTTTGGCCAGCAGCGGCGAGGTGGAGTAGTGGGTTCTGCTGTTTTCCATGCTCCAGTAGTCTGACATGAGCCTGTTTCCCCATTACTGTGCCTCCCTGGTTGTATAATGTTTTTAATAGCAGACAGGCTGGCTGCGAGTTGAGTGCTGGAGACAAGAATTGACAGAGTGAGAGGACAAGACAGACAAAAGGGGAAAGAGAGAAGAGAGGGGAAGGGAAGAGAGACAGGGCTGGAAGTGTTGGATGGGGTTCCCCGACTTCCCTCTGCCAAGGATTCCCTCTCAGTCATCTGGCCCGTGTCAACCCAAAGGCTTGCCCAGGCACATTCCTGAACACTGACTTCACCTCTCTCCCTCGCTCCGTGTCCCCACAGCACCTCCCTCTCGGCCCAGACAATGAATAAAAGAGCTTGTTTACTCGCAGCAGAAAGCGAGCAGCGCAGAGCAGAGGGGAGACACTTCCTGGAGATAGTTGCCAACAACAGCAGAGAGCTGTGTCCAGAGGCAGGAACAGAAGCAGGAAACATGGCCTGTCTGTCTCTCCGCAATGGCAATGGACGTGCTGATAGGAGCTCTCAGCGCCAGCTCTTCTTCAGAATCCATTACTGAATTACAGCCCGGATTATCGAGACCCCCAGTCAACATCACATCTGAGTGTGGTTAGGCAGTATTAACAAGCCAGGCCCACTTGCGCAAAATACAAACATGATAAAGTTTTCAGCAGTTACCATGGCGACTTGGCTCATGAAGGCTCCTCGAAAAACAAGCGTTTTCACGAGGTAATGTGCCAGTGTCTGTCAAGAATACCAAGAATAACTGTTATGCAACCTTGATGTACAACCCCCAAACATACACACACTAAGTCTGATTATGTAAACACACTAGTAGCCACTGCAGGCTGCTAATACAGTTAGGATGAGTTGTTGAGGCTAACCTTCAATTAAACTTAGCCAGCCGGTTAAAGATAGGGTTGGTCATTTTCATAAAAAAACATTTTAGTTATATTTGTTGCAATTGTGTTTTTATCCCAACAATTATTTATAAGTCAAAAAAGACTTAGCAACTGTCAGAGCTGTTGCTGCCAGTAACTCTCATTGGAGAATAGCAGGCAACACTGGGTTAGTATTATTATTTGTTGTTGACACTCTTTGACGGGATCATTTTCACTGAATACCGATTTCAGACACAGTTGGCACTGCAACACATTTAGACCTGATCTGTTTTCGGACTACATACTCTATAAACGTGGCACAAATTGGAATAAAAAAATAAATATAATCTAAATCCATGTGCTGACATTGCCTGCAGCCTGAACATATCCCATGGCCCCCCCTCCAGGATCCCGTTCTTTCCACTGACCATGAGAATGTAAAACAGGCCTATAAATACCATGATGGTAACTCCTAATAACATAGTCCACTATAGCTTCCTATATCAGGTTATAAGGTTGAATGCATTACCCATATTAAATGTGAATTATAAATGTTCTCCTCTCTAACCTTATTATCAATTATACACAGAAGGCATCGCAGGTAACTGCAGAAGAGAAGTCTGTCTGCAGTCTGACAGAGTCAATGTTTCGTCCATTACATAAATGTCAATGGAGGGCTTCCCTCCTCTGAGGAAGTCATACACAACGTGTTAAGTGGGTGAGTGTCAGCAGCAGCTATCTTTGGGAGCCTCGCTGACCTCAGAGCAGCCACCCTGAGGATCAGAGCGGGGCAGAGGAGGAAGTGGAACAAAGTCACTAATCACTTCTCGGCAGCATAATGACATGCAGCTCCTCTCAAGTCATTATAGGCCCAGAAACTTCACACTGGATTAAAGCTGCTGCACTCACACAAAAAAAGACAAGATGGCAAGATTACTATGTTGGCGATTATGTTTGCTCTGGTGAAGACTATCGTATAATTGTTATACATGTGTTTTTACTCACTTTTTAAGACACGTACCACTTTACTGTTGCCATTATAATTGGGTTAATTTCTCTCCCAACACATACTTTCGTTGCAGTTGTATGTCTTAAATGTAATTTAGGTTAACTTCCTGTTTTATTTATATGCTTTTATTTTGAAGGCGAGTTTACACTTTTGACAGGAAGTTGTTGTTTCTATGGAAACGTGAAATGCTACATGATGTGTGTGTGTTTGTGCTCTGCTCAGCGTGTCCGACACCGGTATTTGTTTTAAATGACCATGAACAGTAATTTACACACATCTGGCTAACTCCATATGTGTATTCCCAAGTGAAAGAAGTTTGTTTAATCTTAATCTCGATTGTAGGCTAGTGCTAAGTGCTGTCGGAACACACACACACACACACACACACACAGTAATAATCGGGCAGTTTGATTTGTCTAACCATAAGAATCTCGTGCGAACGAGAAAGTATATTGTGCGCACAAATGAAGTTTGTTTGTAGCCTTTATTTAACCAGGTGAAAGCCCCTTGAGATCAAAAGATCTATTTTTCAAGGGTGACCTGCAGCACATTGGTTACACATGTAACATAAAAACAACAGAACAACAATAAGGACGACATACAGGCCACAAATTACATCTTGTGTGCACAAGTTAATAAAACGTGACCTCGTTTTATTTATTTTTCTCTCTATGAACCCTCCGGGGCTCCGTAAGGGGCTCCGTAAAATGGCATTGTGTAGATAACGAAAATGTTTTAAACTGAAGTAGATTTTCTCAGTTTGGTGCAAAACAGACAAGCCTTAAACTGCAGTTATATTCTTAACGTTAGGAAACTGTCTAAAACCTGCTGACACTCCAGACCCTCAGGCAGAAACGACCTTGACTTTAGTATAATGTTGCAGACTCTCTTGACAAAGAGAGGAAAAGTTTAGTTTCAGTAAGAGAAGCAAATAATTACATAACCATGCACAGTGAGAATATACACAAGAAGGGAGGAATGATGAAATGCTCTGCTCATAACACTTTTCAGTTATTCTGCTGTGTTTGTTTAACTGATCAAACTGTATTCCTCTCCATAGTAGAGGCAAATGAGAAAACACAATCAACTGTCAGAGAGTTTCTTTTGAGCGGCTCATCTCTGACACACTGGTGTCAGAAAAGAGAATGAGTTTCAAAGAGGAGATTTTATCTTTTCTACCCAATTAAGACAGATCCAGCTCAATGGCTGCTGCTGCTTCTTATTGGCTGCACTGTCTCTGACGTCATGAGGCTGTGGTCAGGGAAAAAGAGAGGATTTTCCCTCCTGATGTTACACAGGATGGCTCATGCTGGAATAAAACTGCTGCGTCACTGTAAGAGTAACAAAGACAAACCTGCATGTGAGTGTTGTGTATATTTTTGGTTGCAGATTTTTACAAAGAGTTTGTGTTACTGAAAAACCTGTTCTTAACTACTTCATCAACAACGCTTTTTGGTCAATCTGATTAAGACACTTCATTCTCCACAAACATTGGAGATTATCTGAGTCGTGACAGAGTGTAGCTGCGGAGGATTACCAAAGATAAGATATATTCTAATGCGTACATCCGCTGCAAACATTTACTGCTTGTTTCACATTAGATGCAGGTTTAAATAAACAGTCAGATGCACACAGAATAAGTGCATTGCTCCACATTCTAGCAGTCACAGTATATGATGAGTTGTGCTGGCAGAGGAAAAGGAAAAGGGCCTGTCAACGGAGAAGGACATGCATGAGGTGATTAGCTCATATCTCTTCAGGGCTCGCAGCTTCCTCTTTAAAGTCACAGCTGTGCCAATTGAAGAACCAATTTTGAAAAACAGGGTAGAGAGTAGCGAGTAAGATGGCAACCAGCATCCCAGTAGCCAATCAGAGAATCGAAATTCTGTTAAAAAAAAGTCAGCAATCCCCCGAACAGCAGTCTGAAACATCTATGTTAACACTTTGCTATTAATAGTTTTTTTTTGGGTTTAGAAACCAGAGCAAAACTTCTATCGAATCAAATGCCTGGTACTGTACAACTTCACCCATCAGGGCCCTGCAGCTATGGAGGTCATTCTCAGGAGTGAACATTTCAAACTGTGGAATGAAATGTGGAAATATTTTTAAAGGGCTTTAAATAAATAACACGTACCCACTACCAGTGTGCATGACACTGTAAAAGCCTAAACTTTGAGTCTACACATACAGGATTCAAATCTGCCTTGATGTGCCAAAATGTTATTAAAAAGGATAAGTGTGGTGATTTTTATATTATCACATGAAAAAAAAAAAACCTACAATGAAACAAATCCTATGAACAAGTATTGTTTGTATAGCCTAATTCTGATATATTCCTCATCTTCTTCACCATGCATGATGAAACTCCATTTGAAAAAACAAACATATTGAAATTAGAAAAGTCAAATATTTGTACATAACACTACAATGAAGGAAAAAGTTTGGTATCATTAGAAGTTAAAGTTTTTGTCTTTAAAATAATGAAATAAATACCAAGATAAGAAATTCAGGATTGTGTCTCATATCATGACATGTTCTAGTTTGACACTGTGGCTCATTGTTTTATTGAACCTGTCCCAATAGAGCGGAACAGGTTTACCCATGATCCCAACACATTACTTTATTAGTTATTTATCCAGCATACTTTACATACAGCTCATTATAGTATATACTATACGACTTCATGTTCACATTACGGCATGTCCCGAGGTCAGACACATACTGTATAACATATGCACATATCAGCCCACTCCTGGAAACACCTTTATGTGCACATCTCCTCAGTAGACCGTGCAGATGTAACTGGTGACTCAATATCATCATACCATAAGGGGAATGATGGTGACTGACAGATGCAGAGGTGGGTGGGAAGCAGGCAAGACAAGTGACAAGCTCCAACAGGAATACAGCTCCTTTGAAGGCGGTCGGGCAGCCCACTAGAACAAGGAAGTGACTCAACACCCCAAGGACTTCATATGACTTTTTCTACAACTTAACTCTCCTTTTTCAGCCCACACAACTCCAACGCTGCAATTTAACTCAACTGGAGGATTTTCACACGACAAAGTCGAAGCCGACTTTGAAGGAGTGTGCTGCGATGTGTGTGTCGTGTGAAGAAGGAGGAGCAGGAAACTGCCGAACGGCTCTCGTATTTCAAACGCAGGAGCGAGCAAGCTTTTAGGTCGGGTTGCAGAACAGGAAGAGAAACAACACTAAGTGAGATCCTACAAGAGGAAGTTGTAATTGTTTTCGGGCTACAGCCAGAGTGGGGAGAGTGTAGTAATATTGCATCATGTAGCGAGGATAGCATCACCTAAGCACAACCCACGCCGTTGGAGGCACTTGGGACACAAGACAAAACATTGTTTCCGGTGCAAGTTGATACATTTCACAATTACATCAATTAAATAATTTAAAACTACTTAAAAAAGGGATAGTTTTGATTGTTTGAAGTTGGGTTGTTTGAGGTACTTATCCATAGTCAGTTTGTTGCCTAAAGTAAAACGGCTGCCAAAGCTAAACACTGTACTGCTGTTGAGTTGAGTAAAGTTGGAACGATATTGGCAGCAAAAGCATATCAGCCACCTAAACATTGTCAGATTAAGTGTAGCCTATGCTATATTTAGAATATCTTCGACCCTTTACCTTGCCGTCAAGTCATTTGGGTACGGAATCTCGGCTCTCTTCAAAGCCACTAGACAAAATAGGTAATTTTACCACGAAAAAAACACTGGGGTTGCTGGTACATCTTTGCCTTGCTTAATAAGTGTGTCTGTGTGATTGTGTGACTTTGGGGTTTCAAAGGGTTGGTTAGGGTTCTCCAAAATCACACTAACATTAACCAATTGAGGCAGATGTAGACCAGAAACCCCCACTTCTCCGCAAGATAAAATTACCTATCAATGGATTCTGGAAGAGTATGAATTAATATAATAACTTCAGTTCCCCATTGGAGAAGGTTGTTCGACGGAAAAGTTAAGCCGTGAAAAGATTCTTAATAAAACGTACACTTTACTGATTGATTGTTTAAGGAAGGCCTTTTTAAGTTGCTTAAATCTGTATTGCTAATGTACCCGTCCACAGCAGCAGACTGCATTACTTTGCTGACGGAATAACTGTGTTTATTTTAACTAGGGCAGTGCAGATTGATGAATACCTTTTAGAGCCACACTTTCCATTTAATGTCTATGAGATGGGCAGAAGCTCACTAGACTTTTAGCAGAATGCGCCAACCAAGAGATAAAGAGGCAGGTTTGTTGATTATTGTCGTTGATAACACAATATTCAGTGTGAAAGTCAACCAAGTATCTCACGTTCAACCCTGTATTGTGATGGTAGAATGTCTTGCATTGGAGGTTGCTTAACCTGAATATGTTGTGCAATCAAGTTCTTCTCCTAAAGGGAGTGTCGGAGGATATTTTTAAAACGTGGACAAATCTTGCAGGCACTCAGACCCAAAGTGATTTATTTAACGAGCTTTGATTAATAATGCTGAACGTAACGATAATTTAAAGTCGGTAAAAGCTTTGACAGTGTCATTTGTGAGGTTATATAAAAAGGACAATTTGCTTTAATGTTTTAAAAAGAAGAAGAGGAGGGGTCATTAAATGAACACCCTCCACTGAATCAGAATCAGAATACCTTTATTAGTCCCACAGAGGGGAAAAGGTCCTTCTCCCCTGGACACTCCCTCACCTGTGTGTCCTCTCCGCTCTCTGGGTCAAACCCTTCTCAAAAACATTGATTGCTCATGAGGCCAATAAGCCCCTTCTAAAAATGAACTCCATTTGTCTTTGAAATTGGGGTTACGAGTGCACAGGACACAATGCTCGAAACACCGCAAACTGTAACAGCACAAACATTCTTGGTGCACCCACACACACACACACTCAGAGCGAGTGTGTGAGAAAGACAGAGGCCTATGACTTCCTCAGAACTGTTTCACAATCAAAATGATAAACGCTCTTGTAGATTGAGGTGCTTGTCGTTCTCAACAATGAACGAGCTATTTTTGTGTGTGTGCGTGTGTGTGCGTGAGTGTGTAAATAAAAAAGGAGCTGCCGTAAATGAAAGGTGTGAATAAAAGGACAGCCGCTGCGGCAAGGACTGCTTTGTAGAAAAGACTGTCCAGTTGTGGCAGCTAAGCTAATTTTCCAACATCTCAGAAAAGGGATAAGAAACACTGACGCTGTTTAGAGGAGGTTTTATTGTCACAGCACATGAAAGTGTCGACATTAAGCCAGGAAGCTGACACAGCGTTCACCTGTCTTTACTTACAGCGTGGCATTGAAAGAAAAGCATTTTACCATAAAATGCACAAATCAATAGCATTAAGAACAAAGACAAATCAATAATCTCACCGAGATGTATTGATAAATCTTCAAATTATTTTCTTAATGAACCAAGGGTACTATAAAATATATTTTTTTAAAGTAAAAAATGTCTGTGCAAGGGTCTCAAAGTCTAGAGTAATGTGTTCAAATGTCTTATTTTGTCCATCTTTAACCAAAGTATATTCACTTTAGTACGATATCAAAAGGAAGAAATCTGTATATTTGACAAGATGCAAACAGCATTGTCTCCCATTCATGGATGAAAAAATACTGTAGCAATGAATAGATATAAAATAACTTGCTAATAATTTTTCTGACAATCACTTAGGTCAACTAATTGTTGCATCCTTCAAAGATTGCAATCTTTTGCCACGAATATTAATATATGAAAAAATGCCAGGAACCATCCAAACCTTAAGTTCTCACCAAGGTTTAAACTTCCAAGTTATGTATAGAAGCAACAAGGTCACACACAGACACACTCATCTTGTGTGAATTGCAGCGTTGAGATGACATCTAAGCACACACTTCTCAGATGTTTCTCCTCCAGCCTAGATATGTTGAGGCTCATCGAGTGTGTTAAACCTCTCCTATCCTACGAATGATTGCTGTGGATGAGTCAACCATGTCACCTGGTCCTCCCTGCCTGTCAGTGCCACCTCCTAAAGACACTTGCAGCAGAGTGACAGTGGATTCCCACTATTCCCCTCACCTTGTCCAAACTAAATACACTGACAGTGTGACACACGGTGGAGATCTTGTTTGGGACATGTTGATTTAAAATGATCCTGCTGATAATGACATCCTGTTAACTGTGTCTCAGAGTGAAACATTGTACATGCATGCCAATGAGAGTGAGGTAAGCGTACCACCCGCAGAACAGCTTTGAGCGGCAGCGGCCTGGAACACAACATCAAGGCTCACACATAGTCCTTGCAGTCAACTACAAGGTCTGCGGTTTGTGAGCAGAGGGGAAGGAGTTAGCAACATCACTCTGCAACGACTAATGCTAAAATAGTCACCAAGCCAATTTCACTCAGCTTCTTCAATTGTGTTGGCTTGTGGAGCAGCTAGTGGATAACCCCCTGCATGTCCCAAAAGGAATAAAGGGTATCCCTTCTCTCCCTCCCTCCCTCCTGCATGTGTCGCACAAGGCAGGATGTTCACAGCTAAAAGTGAAAGAGATGTTATCTGTGGTAAGACGTTGCCTTTTTCCATGAAGTCATCACAGGCCCCTGGCTGCAACAAAAGGGCTTCTGTTTGACTGGCACAATGTGCCGCTCTGCTCCACAGCTTGGCCACACATGCAAATGACAGGCCGGGGGGGAAAGGTGTGGTGATGTCAGGTCCCAGCTTCACACGAAAATACTTATCCAACACCAGTGTCAAACATGAGGAGACTGCATGTGTGACCCACAAAATAAGCTATATTTTCCCTGTAAGGCATCTAGTTAATAACTCTACTTGCAGTGATAGGTTATTTGTTTGTGATCTGTATCAAAATGTTAGATGGCTTTAGAGATCTACTTCCTTCTGCTTTCTTGTCATTGGAGCTGGAAAGTATACAGCCATGTGCAGAACAACTGTTGAAAGTGAAAACAGGTTGTTCAAGATTTTCTGTTTCATTCTCTTCATTACCGTCTCATCCTCTTCCTCTCCCGAGCCTGCTCTGCACTTCCTGGTCTCTGAATGAGAGCTAGGGATGTCACATTACCGTGGTCAGGGGGAGGGGGGAGGGGGGTGCAATAAAGCTTTATTTAGTGAACTGTTTTATTTATTGAACTACCGTTTGACGCACTGACATAGTTTCCAACGAGACTTGACGACCTCATGGCACAATCTGAATAAAATGAAGTGGGATGAATGACATTGGTTTAAATTCCATTTGTGTGTATGCATTGCCATTTCCCTTGATCAGGTGTGTCTCTGCGTGCCAACTTTAACTGGTGCGATGTGCAATGAATGATTTCAACATGTGCAACAATGAATGTGCCACTTACATTTCCACTGAGTGTGCGCTAGAGGAAATAGGTTTTTATTTATTTACGCACACGATTTGCAACGACTTGAAATATAATGGCTGCATTTGGATTTCCAGGCAACAGGCTGTACTACGCACCAATATCAAGTGAAATTAAACATTTGACAAATTATTTAACTACTCACCGTTCGGTCCATATTTCTCCACATTGGCTTTGACTTGCTCCAGAGTCAGCCCAGTGTTTTCGTTGACGCTGAAGTTGTCCAAAACTTCACTCGCCGATTTAGTGTGTGCATTTTCCATCTTGGCGGACTGGGCTTAGATGATCAGATCGTAATGCATGTAGTTGAGTAATGCATGTAGCTGCTGAAGGAACTCTATGTGTGGCAAATGCGGTGTCCGGGGCGGGGGTGAAACAAACGGCAGTAATTTCCTCCTCTGCACGCTGAGGCGGCTGAGTGTCGGTCGGTGCGTCACCTGTGTGTCCCCCCTGGAAGAAAAGCTCCAGGTCCGCGGTACACACGCTGCTGTTACTCTGTGGGTCTGTTGCTGCTGCTACTTCATCTCCATCTGAAGGTGTGCTGCGTGTGTGCCCGCGCGCACCGCCTCTCGCTGTTGATCACTCCCTCCTGCGCTCCCATTGGCTGCGCGTACCTGCGGAGGGCTCCACTTCAAACAGGATGCATGCAGCTCTGTCACATGTGTTTCTGAAGTGCAGGATACATTGTTGTTGTAAACGCTTTTGTCGTTTCAGTGGGAAATTCTCTTTTTGCTTATATATTTAATGAACAAGTACCCAAATGAATCTGATATTGTAACTCCCCCAACAGACATTTGCACATCATATGAGCCATTCCTGAACACTTGCACATTTCCTGTATTTGTTGTATACTTTAGAATAATACATGTTCAAACTACACTGCTCCTTCACCCTAAGTTCTGTTATTCTGCATGGATTTTATGTTATTAACTTGTCATATTCTTGTAGTACATATTTATCTGTAGATTTTCTGTAGATTTATATTTCTTGCAAACATGTCTTTTTTGTAATAGTTCTATATTTTCTTGCTTATTTCCTCTTAGGCAAACTGTGTTTACGTGTGTAGCATTGTACACCAAAGCAAATTCCTTGAATGTGTAAACCTGCTTGGCAATAAACCTGTTTCTGATCTCTGACTTAACTCCTGAGCTAAAGGGGATACAAGGCCTTGATCAAGGAGTTGGTAATCATGACGTGGTTATTCAAGATAATCTACACACCTTATTGGAAGCAGTTTCATGTAGGAAATATTTTTCTTCTTGTCTGAACTACACCCATCAACTGTATGACCAGAAGGAAGAATGCTTTGATTTTTTTACAATATTTATTTGCCACAAACCGCAAGACGAGTGCAATGTCGTTCCATTATATTAGAGAGAAGGCAGACATTTCTATGGCTAATATCTTCAGAAGAATAAACAGTCTAGGTTGATAAACAGGAAGAAAGCAAGAGGAAAATATGTATTTCTGATGTTGAACTGTTCCTTTAAAACAGTGATCTTCAAAACCTTATAGCCAGACTACTGCTGTTTATGCGAGAATGATGTAGACTAGTATAAGTTAGCATTCTGCACAAAACAGCTATACTAGTTTATCTAGTCAATTAGGCCCGTTTTAGGTTTGCTCTCACACTATGCAAGTCAGACAAAAAAACACTGAGTAATTTAAAGCTTACAGAGATAGAATACTCCCCAGGCTGTTTTCCACTGTGCAATTTTCCTCAGAACTGACAAAAAAAGAGAGGAAAACCTAGCCTGTAAATCGGGGTTTGTAATAGAGTCACAGATTGAATAATGTTACTGAAAATGACATGCAATCCCTGCAACATAAAACATTGTGTACTTTGCATATCACACACACATTGTCCCACCTTACCCGAGAGAAGGGAGGTGACCAGCTTTGAAGAATAGCTAGTTGAAGGGGGAACAAAATAACATGGTTTATTATGGTTTATTTGTATTTATTTACATAACTTTTACAAGCATACAGCGAATGTTTTGCTTATGGCATAAATTTAAACATAACATGAAATAATTACTATATGCAGACATTTAAAAAGAATATTAGAACATGCCATGTAAAACAACTGTAATTTGAAGACAATCAGACGTGATGGTGGGTTTGAGCTGCACAATAACAGCCAAACAGAACGTCTCTAACTCTGACAGCTGTGTTCTCCGTCCTTGCTTTCCTGCCAGAATGTTCTCTCAAGGAGACTTGGCGTGAACATCCTTCTCGAGTCAATTGGTTGCTGTTCTGGTATTGAGAAACAGCCTCTGGATCCAAAAGATCAAGGAGAATTACCAACACTTCAGAGGATGTTTGCACACATGCCAGAAGATTATTATTTTTAAGTCAAAAAATTAATTAAATGTGTAGAAAATTCCCTTTATAATAGTTGTATCAACACCATTAAAGCATATGTGAAATATAGGACTAACAGGTATTTCTCCTTGTACATTTATTGAAATGTAACGTGAAAGGTGGAAATGTTGAATAATAGTTTTCTTGCAACAACCATGGGGTAACCACCAAGTCTATATGTTAAAATACTCCCATTACTAATCAAAAGTTTCCACATTCTTATCAACAAGACATACTTTGAGTAAGAGGTACCTGTTTTATTTGACTGGTATGTGATTATACTTAAGCATAGTGAAGATACAATCATTTCCAAATGTTATAGTTTTTTTTCGTCCATTTTAAAATATGTTAATTTCAAATGTTATATGGATGCGTCAAACTAACACAGGTGTAGTCCTGTGAGAAAAGACAGGTTTTTTAACATAACTGACAGAAAGGGGTCAAAATAGGTTACTAGGTTACCTATACATGTTTGTAACCCAAACCACAACCCTCGTTTCCCCTTACCAATGTTATACACCAACCACATATTTAAAACCATGACCATAATCTGAAAGAAATATTTCAATAAACACAAAATTAAAATTGGTTTCCTTCAAGGTGCATCATGGGGTTTAGAAAACACCAGAAATGCCCCTGTGATAATCACCAGTCATCCCAGATAGGTGCACACTCTTCTCTTCATTCATGTTCCAGACTATAAAAATGCACAGCTTTCAAAAATACACTGGTGGCAATAAATGCCATGGGTAATTTGACATTTTAACTATCCAATAAACTTTCCTTTTTTCTTAGACATCATGATTGAATCCTGATTACTGAAATGATTCATTTTTTATAACTCCATAGTTGCTGACAGAAACAAAGGCCATGAACATTCAGAAACCTATAAGTCTACATTAAGTGTGCACAAAAGCATTATTTTGCCTTTATTTGGATTTGGACTTCCTGGTAAACTTCTTGAAAAGCAGTAATGGTGACCTCATGCAACATGTGCACTGCAGTAGGTGTTACCTAAACTTCCAACCAATGAAGCCATCACACATTTCTGTTCCTTCCCTTTTTGCCTCACTCTTTTTAAAAACTCTTAAAGCCAAGCGTGTTTCGTCCTGATTGGCTGCTTGTTGCTGCATGCATCACTAGCGGAGGAAGTGCTCAGATCTTTTATTTTTACTTATGTATACTTTAATTACAAAAAGTATAAACGCTTAATATTCAGTAGAAAAATCTTATCTTATCTTAACCTAGAAAAATATATAATTATTTATTTGTTATTTATATTTCACAACATCATTCTGAATTTGCAAAGTAACAAAAGCAATGGAAGAGGACATCCTCGTTTCCACGGTTCATTTGAAATGTTTGTGCTTTTACTATCAGAAGTGGACTTAGATTGGTGTTTCAGTTTGCTGGTATTTACTTTAACAGGGAAATTCTTTGGTTCGACCAAACTAAAATCTCTTCAGTCATAATGTGTGATGAAAATAATTCCCCCAAAAAACAATTTAAGGTGCAGATTAGAAATGGGCAACCGATTTCTCCCATTTGGACAGGACAGTGAAATCTTCTCTGACATCTCGACTGGCAACAACACAAACTCATCCATTGTTTGTCAACTTCTGCTTTTGAATCCTCAAGATTTGCATTTCGGTAGATGTTATCTTGTACAATACAGGGGAAGCTAACTACAAGCCAATGCTGAACGCAATTATTTTTAATGGAGTTTATAGTCTTAGTAAGGAATGTTAGCTTAGTGGCCTAGCACCTTCACCTGTATGGTTACATGGTGGTTTCTAAATCCTGATTCAATCCATTATAAACCTGTATTGTTTATTAAAGAAACATCACTGCAAAGTGCTTTATGAGAGTGGAGCCCCAGTTTGACTTTAGTGGGTACATCAGTACTTTATTCCTTTCGTGGTAATGAACCCAGTTATTGTTAGCCTGGGACAAACTGTAAGTAGGGAAACCAGTGTTCCAGATTTCCTTTCCATCACTTTATCCTGAGAGTTACTGCAGCACAATCTCCCCACAGTACGCAGACACTGAAATGGGTCTACTGTTGGAGATCACAGGTATGGAATGGGACCTCGTTGGGCACAAAAAAAAAAGAACAAGGTGCTCCAATTCTGTCCTCACTCACAGCTGGCCTCTTCTCTCACAGAAAAAAAGTGTATTTATATTTGGACATTACGTAACTTCCAGAACTGCTGTCTGGAGGATGGTCGCTGGATGCATTAAGTCCTTGGATGCAGAATGCCTACTAGTTGCTATTGCTACGGAGGTTCTGTTGTTGCCTCTGTGTCAATACTTAGATCCAAAGATTTTTCTATTTTAAAAACCCTCAGACCTCACTACAGCTAGATCCCCGGCAGACACACAACCACAGTTTCCACTGCTGCCAACTCGCACGCACACTCAGTGAGATTATCATGACTCATCACGAGTATCGATTTTTGGTTCGACGTTATCTTTTATTACGTGTGCGAGAGTGGCTTTTGCAGCAGCCCCAGTCGTGACATACGTTTCGAGAGAACCCCTTCAATGCCAACGCGCTCATGAAAAGGAAATCCCCACCCTGACCCCCCTCATTGGCTCACTCCCTCTTTCCCCTCAGTGGCACACACTGGGGGACTGTGCTAGCCTCAGCGCCAGTCACACAACATTTTCCACACAGCGCTGTCAGCCTTCCAATAGCATTTGCCTTCCCCTTTCGCTCGCAGCTTTAATTTGCATGAGGGAAATGAGCCGTGGCCTCCCAAGCGTAAAAAAAAAAAAAGATTTCCCTCCACCTTGCATGTGATGCATCACAAACCCGAAGTGCTCCATATACAAGAAAACATGACATTATCTATTTCCTGTACCTTAATTTAGGTGTTCAACACTTTTTGTCAATATGACGGTGAACAACAGCCACCTTTGATGTTTTTGATGTCTCCCAGCTACATTTGAAACCTCTCTGCTGTCTGAACAATGGACTGGAGTGTTGGGGACAAACAGCTGCTGCCTCCTTTGACTTTGAATCAAGGAGACATGAGTTTAAAAAACCGTCTGGAGCAGCTGTACCTGACAAGAAGCTCAAGTGGCAACTCGGCCCCACCCAGCCGCCTGGCCATTAATAAAGCTCTCCCCTCTTTCCCCCTTTCTCCTTCCCCTCTTCCCACACTCGGGGCTTTGCACATCATTGCACAGTCTGGAGCAGCCGGATGTTACGCCGCCCGTCAGCCCTGAGTAGGGAAGGAAAATGTTTTATATCAGGAGAGAATCGCCTGCTTAATAATTAAATATTTCAAACACAGTTCCTTAATGATGCTTAAAAAAGTTGAAGTATGCAGTATATCTCTGTAAATGTCAAATTCAAGATGGACTGATAAGTGGACAAGCCTTTCATTCCTTGTACAATTTGCCCTTGCAGGAAGCTGGAGAAATGAGAACCACCTTACATTTTTGTTGTGAATCTAAATGTTTCCCAAAATCTGACCTTGTGGTACAGAAGGCTTCTGAAGCAAAGGAAATATTTCTATCTATCTTAATGTGAAACAGAACCAATGCTTCTCATAAACCCTTCAATTAGAGATTATTTACAACGCATGATGTTTCATTGCTTGCAGTGGTGTGAAAAGATAATGTCAGTAATCAGTATCCATTTTTTAAAGTCATAAATACTGACCTACAGTACTTTTCCATTATTCTTTTAGGATGTGAGCTTTCCATCGTAAGGTGCCATTCAACGAGCCCAAGGCTTCATTTTGAGGTTGGTTTCCAGGGTTGGTGATCCTTTTTTGCACCATATCATTGGTCGGGTATGTAATGATTTTTCTATCTGGTGTGAGGTCTGCAAAATTGCTTTAAGTGATGTCACTACAAAATGGAGAGTTAAAGAAGTACGTAGTGATGTCATTATGTTACAAAAGTAAACAAGGAGTCTAATTGAAGAGTTTCAGGCCGGGGGGTGACAATTTACAAGCCCAAACACCTATATATACAACTAAAGGAAAGAGAAAACCCCCAAAAGCATAACAGCGCCCCTTTAAATGGAACTGTGTAGGTTGTTGAAGTGGATCTGATTTGTCTCTGTGTCATTCATTTTCTCTCCCACATTGCTCAAATAAAAAATTCTATTGAGTGATTCTATTGCTCAGGATTAATATATATATATATTTGTGTGTGATGTGATTAAACTGCACAACCTTTGACAGCCCACTTTCTACACTTGTCACAATTCATTTTCCATTCTCCCCAAAGCCAACACTTTAATTCTAAATAGGCTAGCTCGGCACACACACACACACACACACACACACACACACACACACACACACACACACACACACACACACACACACACACACACACACACACACACACACACACACACACACACACACACACACACACACAGAGCGATGACAGGAGGTCATTTTGTCAATCACAGAATCAAAGGCTGAATAAGAAGCAATTAGTGGAGTCACTGATGATGTGTGTTGATTAGGCAGCCCAGTGAAGGCTTGAAATGAATGCATCGCCACACAAATATTAACAGGTCAAATCTTGTTCATTAATTTTTCTGTCTGTACCAATAGAACTTGTCCCACCTAGGGATGGAAGACATTGTTGATTATCAAACAGCTGTTGAATAATTATTGTAAAAAAGTCATTTATCGCATTTGCTTAATCTGTTACATCATTATTTATTTAACTCTTCTATGTTTTGACAACATTAGGAAATAATACAAAGTGGCCATCATTTGTACATGAAGTTTAGTAGGCACTGGCAGCCAAGTAAAAAACTAAGAATCATCACTAGAATGTTCAGGTTCCGTGGCTTTACAAAGGTTTTTAGCAACTTTATACTAATTACTTTGGTAACCTGTTTTAAACTCTCTCATGGTGTTGTTTTCAATCAGGCAGTGAAAAGTCTAAAAACCCACAGAGACAAGCTGCTATATATTATGGAGGAATGAACAGCTTAAGAGACAGACATTTCCCTCAGGAATTGGTGCAGATGAACTATTGGACTTATATTCATCAGGGGACACAAAAACAACTCCAACTGAAAGATACTGTCGATCAACGAGCAACTGTTTGCCATAACTTAAAAGATGATGACACATCAGCTTTGTGTTCAGAAATAGTTTCCATTGATACCAAGAGGCTTAAAATATCAGTATTTGCAGGTTTTAGGGACTCTGTTTACTTGTAATGCATTATTATTTTTAAACTATATAAGTACACTGAGTAGAGATCAGTTCCCCACCAGGTGTGTGTCCCTCTCACTTGAATTGAGGGAACTGAATGTCACAGACTGGAAAAACGCTTGTGTTCTGATTGCCGAAAATGCTTTTGCTTCAGTTGCAGTAGTGAGCAAAACAGTCAATGAAAAAGGTTTTCTTGTGGCAACCATAGTGGGTTATTTGGCAGTCAAAAAGCAACACAAAAATGACATGGCTAATGTATCCAATAGTACTCAATATTAACTGGGGACTGACAGATAGATACCCACACACATACAATTCCGAATATGTGATCCCTCCACAGGCTAAGGCATGGCAAATATAATGAATAATTGGCAAATACAAAACATGTTAGTTACTTGGTCCTATAAAGCAGTGGGACAGATGTCTGCATAATAATTCCTCTATCTGCTCTTCGGAGCTCACTTCACAATCAGATCACTGGTCTCTGAAGCAGACTGTGCCATGGTAAATCACTGCCAAGAAGCCTGGGCAGACTGTGTATGGATAGTTAATTAATCAGTCAGCTACAGAGAAAAAAAGCTGTATTGAACCTGCTTATTGACTACTTTGTCTCGTATTTTTCTTTGATGAAAGAAAGAAGATGTTACAAAGATTATGAACTGGGACGAAACAGATCAATAAATGATGGTAATAATTATGAATCTGAGCATCTTAGTAATAAACCCAACATTTTCTCATGCCACAAAGTACATTAACATTGAAATGCACTTTTATTGTAGCAATACAACAAAAACAGATATGCGCCCACACTGATTCACTGAAAAATAGACTTAGTCACCTTTCCATTCAGCTTTAATTCCTCGTTAAAATCATAGAGCTGTAAATCCGCAATAGGAGAGTAAGAAGCAGGACAAACGGACGGCTGGAGACAGCAGTTCACAAAAACAAAGCGCTGAAGTGTCCTCAGGCAAAGGATAGACAATGCTGAATAATAAATGTCGGTGCTATTGCCCCGTGATGGGCCTAGGTGATGGATTTAATTTTGCAATCAGGTCTTCCAGCTTTTCTTAGGCCTGCTAATGCTAATGATAGTGATGATATAAAGTTTCCTTCTGTGCTCCTCAGTGCTTGCTTTGACAGGTGATCTAGAGCCTAGACCAGGGATCACCAACTACATTTGTCCAAGGGCCAAAATGTATCCAATAGACACTATCGCGGGCCAGCGATTTTTATATAGCCCAGAATTTTGAAGTTGTTGACTGAATACATGCTCTGAAAGTAATCAGAATACAGTTACAGTTGTCTTAAAAAAGTAACATATTCAGATTATTTTTAGAATACTTTATTTTTCCATAACATATGGGTATGTTTTGGTGCACAGGAGACACTTATTTTACTGTTTTAATGGCTTATCAAAAACTCCATCACAACATCTTGGTGTCATTCTGGACAGCTCTCTCATCTGCACCCCGCATAAAAAACATCAACTGCATTCTTTGTACTGTCTTAAAACCTTTCCTTGGAATATGTTATGAATTGTAAGGTGTCCTTGGGTGCTTTGAAAGGCGCCCCTAAATAGAATGAATTATCATTATTATTTATTATCTGAAACGATGTAATAACTTTTAAAACTTTTTCCAGTGACTTGCCCCATGCATTCAGCTTTGATTTGATCCCGTTATGAAATGTCATAATTTCGACAATAAATAAATGCTACATAAACGTTATCTTGCACATTTTATCTATCCATCTCCGTTTCTAACTTTCAATATATTTTAAAAGAGATCTCTCTCTCTCTCATCCGCGTGCGGGGGCGGGGCCTCACAGACACGCTGCATCTCTCTCTTGCTCACAGACATGCTGCAGCGCTGTGCAGTGTGCACACAGTGTGAGGAAACTTTTCCACCAATAATTCCAATAAGTATTCCAAAATGTATTCACTTCAGGTTTACGAAAGTAACTGTTATCAGGTTAATCGTTTTTCAAATGTAACGCCAGCTGAATACAGTTAGCCTACTTGATTTTTGTATTCTGATTACGTAACGCCGTTACATATATTCCGTTACAACCCAACCCTGCTTCTAGGCTACTGTCCCGCAGCTCCTGCCTCTCTGTTGGACTCTGTCGCAGCGGAGCCACTGCTGTGGTGCGGAGCTTTTCAACCAGACTCTTCACAACGAAGGATCACTTCTTCTTCAAGTCAGGGAAGGTTTCGCAGTACGCAGTCTACTGACCCGCAGCTGCTGCCTCTCTGTTGGACTCCGGTACTGCACCTTACTCACGAGACGTTGTAAAAAAAAAAAAGGGTGGGGGGCGAACGCAGTAACCACTCCGCCAACGCCACAGTCACCCCCGTCGTGCGGGCCGGATGAGAATGTCTGGCGGGCCGGATGTGGCCCGCGGGCCGCCAGTTGGTGGTCACTGGCCTAGACTATAGTTAACTTTATCATGAAATGCTGTCAACAAGTACAAGGGTTTTACAACTTTGGAGCTTTGACATGACACTACATCTGCCTGTAGGGAAACACAGACACATCAGTGATGTTCGCACTCACTCAGTTAGGTGGGGAAGGTCAATTATTTAATTTTAAATCGTAAAAAGTTGAGGTTTTACAAAATTACACTCCCTTCATGAAATAATAATTGTTTCTGGAACGTCATTTTTGCGCTAGTGTGGGTCCCCTGCCTCCTCTAATCATTTCTCCACACTCATCATCACCAAGGACAGCCTTGGCCATTAAAGAGGATCAAGTGCCGGGTAGTCCAATCCCTCGAGGGATTTTATGTAAATTAGCAATGAACATGCTTCTCCACATCACAACAGACAGAGCAAAAACAACGACAGAGGCTGTCACTTCCTGTCAGACAGCTCCAATTATCAATCAGTGACCTGGGAAATGGTATGGCCAAGTGATGGGG
>NW_011370191.1:153797-160452 GCF_000735185.1 Notothenia coriiceps
GGGGGGGGGGGGGGAGGGAGATAGAGTGGAACAGGTGACTCATAAAGCAATAATCTTAAAATCTGAATAAATGAGAGCGCTGGGAGCGGCTGACAATACTTTCACATCAGATCATGTGATGGTGGATACACAGAGCTACTATTGCTTTGCTCCATTTGGTCCCTGTTTGTGTCACCCTGCACTGGGATTACCTGTCTCAAGAGTTATTGGAGAAGAAAGGTGACTTCTCCCTCTGCCTGGATAACTGTCGTCAACTGACATTTACACAGGGGCTAATTGCAGCTAAATGCTCCGCCATCTCACTGCTTGCTGATTGAATCTGGACAGGTGGAGTACAGTGTTTCTTGTTGCAAAAAGACATATTTTCAGTTTCAGTTTCACATTTGCGTTTTGTGACTCTACTGTGACATGTTTACATGCTCAATGTTCAAAAAGGTTGTTACCTTTCTCATACTGCCTGTGCTGTAGCACCTCTTTTTACCCTCTGTCTGAAACCAGAGCCCAGTCTGCTCTGATTGGTTAGCTGGCTGGCTCTGTTGTGATTAGTCAACCGCTTAGAGATGTCCCACCCCTTATCCTATCACTAACAAAAAGTTGGAGCACTAGCCAAGTGTTACATATATTCTCACCTTGTTACAGAAGTAAGCAAAGGACTCCAATGGAGGTGTTTCAGGCATCTTCTCTCAACATCTTCAAATCAACCCTTAAAACTCATCTGTTCAACATCGCCTTCCAACAATAACTCACTCCCCCCCCCACTTATACTTCCATTTCTGCCCCCTGTTTTATGTTTATGTTTTTTATGTTTTATGTCTTGTCCTTGTATGTTTCTTTGTAAAACGACCTTGACGTTATGAAAGGCGGTATATAAATTCAAGTTATTATTATTATTATTATGGGGGGGAGAGAAACTCCCTCTGGAGGAAACCTTAGGATTTTAGCCTTTGCAGACCATTTATATGCACAAAAACGTACAACACTACAGGGAAGGGAACACCCCCAATAATAGGGCTTCTTTAAAAGTAAAGCTGCTAGTTAGAGCAGGACAGAGAAACAAACCAATTGCCATATTGCACATAGTCATTTCATCCATTTTGTTATAAATATAGAAAAAAATAATCAACTGTTGTTGTTAATGGCTGAGTAACGTTTAGCCATTGCATGTACAATAAAAGCAATTCTCTTTCCCATTTAATTAAAAAGAAACCACCAGACCGAACAAAGCATAATCCCCCAGCAAAATGACCATTATATCAATTACTTAACCTGTGTTACATTGAATTGTTGAAGCAAAACAATGTTGTTTCTTTGTTCACCATGGAGGCATGCAAGAAAAACAAATCTTTCTTCAATAATTCAAGGTAACACAGGGTGAGTAATAGATATTCAGCTAGTCATGGGGTTAAGCAGTCCTTTAAAAAGTTGTAAAACCTTGTAAGACACAACATTTGACACAACTCTTGACCTGCTCTTGACATGCATTTGCTCATACTTTCTAACAAGGAAGCAACTCTTAGAAGTCTTTCCGCACCTAAAGTGTCAATGGCAGACCGGGACTCATCTTGGATCTGGCATCCCAGGGGAGTTTTTTTCTCAATGTGTGTGTCTGTGTGTGAGTGTGCCTGTCTGGATGAGGACTGTTCAGTAGTCTGGCTCTCCCTTCCCTCGGATCCTTTTTTAATGAGGGACAGATGGCTCCTCTCTGTCAGCACCTATTCCAATCACCATCCCTTCAACAGTCAACAGTGCACCTCAAAGGAGAGCAATGGCGACTCAATGACCAAAGCTCTGGTATAAAGTTCATGGCTCTTTATATCAGAACCTCAGTAAAAGTACAGGAGGGTTGTTTGGTGTGTACTCAGATGAGCCAGGTTTTTGGGAATCATGTCAAACACTGACAGATGTAACAGATGGGCGAGGCTAGTAACTGTTCAGTTTGAATATTAACACTTCCCCTTTTAGAATAAATGTGTGACTTTATTCAAACGAGCTCGGAGAGACACACTTCCTCTCTTTCAGTTCTACTGCCTCCCCGTCAACAGAGCGAGGCTGAAGGAGCAGCCGTGCATCTGCAGGATAGGTTTCATTCCAGTCAGAGCCAGCAGCACCAGATTTCATGGCTGAGTCCCCCTGGGTCTGATTACATTCGCGGGACACTCTAAGAACAAGTTTCTCCTGTCAGTTTGCCCCACTGAAATATTAGCCACAGAGGATGGGCTGTGTACCCATAAAATAGGGAAATATGAAATTATTTCGGAAACTTTAGGCATTTGACAAATTACATGTTTTAGCTGCCTGGAGGAGATAATATACCTGCTTACAAAAATGATGATGAATTGCAATGAGATTAAACCAAAACACTAAAGTTGTTGGCTGTAAAAAATAGCTTTGGAGCTGCTACCAAACGCTTAGCATTTCACATTATTTCATTAATCGTATTGGCCACTTTTAAGGGTTCCGAAAAAGTAACAAATGCAAAAAATACATTATGGAAGATTCAATATAAGAGGATCTCTAAAGAACACAAAGTTTATATCTAGAGAAAGCAAACAACTTCTGTAACAGTCCCCGAGTCAAACTTTCTACATTCAATGCAACTATCTGCTAGACACCTTCCAAACACTGTACAGCAGCAGGTGTCTTTTCAGCCATGACAGCAGTTGTGAGGTTAACCACCTCACCCCTAAAGAAGGGAAGAATAACAGGAAGGGGAGGAGCAAGACTCAGAGGCAGGCGGGTCAAAGATGCTGACAAAAACTGTTGCTACTCCACTCGCACAATGCTGATGGAAATACACTTTGAGCTGTGGATAAATACTCAAGGGTTCCTCGTTTGAAGAGCAGTTAGAAAAACTTGAAGAGAAGACAAATGCTTCACTGGTTGTTGAACTATTGACTAATCTAATCCATCAACTGTTCACTGAGAATGTTGAATTATCTTTAAACAAATCAATATATGTAGCCGAATGCTCATTATGTGGCTCTAAAGCTGCAAATCAACTAACCAACTGCACCAGGTTGGTTCAGGTGTAAAATGGACCCAGATGTCAATGCAGTATGTCTTTAATGCACCACAAAAACAACAACATCCCCTTCCATCATGGATTTAGGAACTATGCAAATCAAAATGCGAGACTGACATAGTATGACAAACAGGGAACAAGTTAAGGTTTAGTTTTCTAACAAAAAATACAGCAAATATTTCTGCCACGATGTGACGAAAATAAAAGTCTTATTTGTATGTCTATCCCATTGTGCTGTTAGAATGAAATGCAATACGACTGAACCCTGAGATAAAATGAAACCTTGACACTGCTTATGAAAGAATACAAAACCAACAGACAAAAAGGTTGTGAATTGAAGACAGAACAAGTCTTTGTTGCTTAAAGTTAATGTTGGCGAAACTTAATTATATTTTCTTGTTTACCCGCCAATGTCCTCCGGGTGCTTACCCTCGACTCCATGTAATTCACCAAGTTTACTGATGGAGAGAAAGCTAATGCTAACTGTTGCTAACTACATATAGCTGCCTTCAGCTAGTTAGCTCAGCTATGATGCTTCGTGTTGGTGAACACGAATCAATAGATTGAATTAATTTCGTGACTATTACACGAAATGCCGTGAGACTGGGTTGCAACGGATTATTGCATAATGTGTAACATTACTGCAAGATGTGATGTTTATTTGAAAAACTCCTGGTTTCATATTTTGTGTGAAATATGGTCATAGATACAGAAAAACGAAACCAATCAACATTAAAACCTTACTAAATGATAGACAGAGAGCAAACCGGCTGCTTCGGGCAAGTGCAAGTCAGCGGTAAGCCTCTGCTGTTTTTGGTAAAACTGCTAAGATATGCTAATTACATTTTTACATCTTATATTAAGTGAATTTCTAAACATAATGACTTTGAGAGTATAGGGATACTTGCATTGTTGAAGAAAATAACCTTTTGTCACATTTAATCAGTAGAATCATGATTCCTACTTCCCTGTTTGGATGGTATTCCTTTCATTCGGACATTTGTACTTTTGCATTTGTAGGATGAATTGATACATATTTTTTTGCAACTGCAGACATTTGTCTTATTAAGTGGCTTCTGTCATCATTCTTCCTTTGAATCTACCAGTAAGCTTTTCACTGTCCAAGTTCTTCTTATAGAAAGAAAGTTAACTTTGTAATCTCCCTCTGCCAGTGTCTATATAACACATTTTTCTCGAATGCACACTGATGTAGCACTCTCTGGAGCTGCTCCATTCAAAATGACAAGGACATTAACTTCAAAAACACTTTGGCCGTAAATCAAAAAGTCATTATTTTATGGTGCTGCTATCCTTTCCCAACCAGAAAATACAGCCTCTCCACACATACAATCACGTCATGTGCTTTTACATCTATCACTTTTTACCAGTTCTTTACACAGAAAGTGAAACCACAGCTGAATGCTGGAAAAAAACACACCTTGCTCTCTTGCCTTGTTTTGGCTGTATGTGCATGCTCAGTCATGAATGTGAGTGTGTACCTGCTTCACTTCTCGATTGTGCCTGTCTGGCCACGCTCAGCTCCTCTCAGGGACGGTTCCCCTTCTTCAGAGGCCTCCCTGCACAGAGTTGAATTTTAACAGAGAAAAAATAGTCTTGTAAAAGCCTCATCACGCTTTAATGAGCTGTCATAGCGCCTGACTCAGACAGATAATTAACCTTGATAATTTGTCACATCATAATAATATCATTGGCGGGATCTTACTGTGTGCTTTGCTGTGGAGCTGACATCTATCTGTGTGTTTCCTGGCTGCAGGTTATGAGGAGATGGACGAGAGGAAAAAGGGAGGAGGAGTGATTGTGATGAAGTTTTAGAGATTAGGCCAGCGGATGTTGATTCCTCGGGGAGTGCTGGTCCTCTGGGAAGTCTCATTCTTTTTATAGGAAGAGCTGCTGAGATCCCATACAGCCCTTTTCAGACACCTCTTTTTTTCTTTTCATCTGTCTTTTAAAAGAAAGCCAAGATAATGTTTATATTAAAAGTGCTGTGCTCTCCCCACGACTTTTCCCTCATAGTGTCCAGGAAGATTGTTCAAACAAACATGTAATGACTCCCCCTCACTGTTCGGCTCCCTGGAGCTGGCAGCTTTGGAGACTGTTTATTTTTTACTTTTATTGGACATAAATGGCATTCGAAACACATCACTTGAGATTCATGCAGTGAAAGAAAATATCAAAAGAAAATCTTCAAGAGGAGGAACAACTCAGTCTTATGTAAGGACATTCCAAATGGGATGTGAGAAAAAGCACACACATTAGCACATGTGTGTGTGTGAGTGTGAGTGTGAGTGTGTGTGTGTGTGTGTGTGTGTGTGTGTGTGTGTGTGTGTGTGTGTGTGTGTGTGTGTGTGTGTGTGTGTTTGTGTAGTACTCATAGTTCTCACATGAGAGGCTGCATCTTGTCTGTGGGTGGGACACGATGAGCAGACAGTCCAGCTCCACAAGCTGTGAGCGTTGCTGTTGCTTCTAAGCTCCGGACAGGGAACCCAGGAGGAGGAGAGTGGTCGCCATGGAAACGCAGATGCACACTTCCACATTTTAGTTTTACAGCTCACCTCCTGCCTTTTAATGTATCTCGTTCTCTGTCACACAAGCAAACACATCTAGAACCACAGTCATTTTTCATCATCCATTGCCATTCTGGTCAGCAGCACATCCTGAATTGGGAGTAATGCGTTTTTTCAATGGGGCATGAAGAGTATGGAGGGAAATAAGTACTTTGCATTGCTTAAATTGATACTTCTAATTATCTAAAGCAGCGGTTCCCAACCTGTGGGCCGTGGCCCCCTAGGCATTGCAAGTGGGCCGCCAAATAATTTGCAAAACATTATGATTTGTGGGGAAACATTTCATTTTTAAGAATTTTTTTTATTTTAACCTCTTTTCCTTTCTCTTTCTTGATCCTCCTTAGCAACGGTCATTGTAGTGCTTGACAACGGTCTGTACTACTGGATTAACGCGTCACATGTTCTGAATTGATTAATCAGAATCAAGTATTTAACTAAACCGTGTAATAAAAGTGGATAGCTGTTATTAATCAATTATTAATTTGCCTATTGCAGACAGCCCCTCACTTTCGTAGTTTCTCATGTCAGTTTGTTACTGATGGCCAGCTCCGTTTCTAGTTAAGATAAAAAGTACTCTGAGAATTTTTTTTAGCCTCCGTATTGTTTATGGTTGAATGTGGGCCGTGAACATTTTTTAGATTCTTAAGTGGGCCCTGAGTTGAAAAAGGTTGGGAACCGCTGATCTAAAGGGTTGTATTAAGGTACCTATCCGTGGTCATTGTATACCTGAACTTCGTGAATAGCAGTCACGGAGCCCCCAGTTTTGAGAAACAGACAGGAGAATTAAGCAAAGCTATGTACTGCTGTGAATGGAGGCAGCAGCAAAACATGTTTTAGCCAGCTAAAACATTCAAAATGTTGATGGAGCAGCCTTACATTTTTATGTGGACGATACCGTGATGTACTGTGCAGGTCCCTCCATTAAGGAGGCTGTTGTTGAAATGCAAGCTGCTTTTAACATTATTCAGACTCAGCTCTCTGAACCAAAGCTTCTTTTAAATGTTGATAAAACCAAGGAAATGCTCTTTTCAAAAGCTAAAAAGACACC
>NW_011370191.1:160497-176546 GCF_000735185.1 Notothenia coriiceps
ATCCTATCATAGCTATACATTTTCAATTAAATATGTTGATTTTTATTCTTTGTACGGAGCCATACATATATAAAAGTAAATCCTATTTACCATCACGTTTTTTCTTTCCTAATAATTAGCTGAGACAGTATCATGGCAAGTTTAGCCAATGGCCGGAAACCTCCAATTTCGCTCTATTTTGCTCTCCTTTACACCTCCCTGGATATCTTTTGCATGTTCGCTGAGCACTGAACCACCAAGAGTCCAACCCACTTTGCCAGGGGGGGCCGAGTTACGAGGGTCATCGTTCCCCACACTGCTGTTACCCATGCCATGGCAAAACCTCCTCGCTACCCCTGAATTGAAATTGTGGAAAGTTGTCCATATAGGCGGAGCCTCCTCTCACGTGGACGTGCAGACTATTTTTAAATGCTGTATGCATCTGTATGCAGATCCGTTAAACGGCCACCGCGCTTTTAACGAAGACTCTTAGATACTGGAGGGGACGCAAAAGAGACACAGTTATGCTTCCCTGACCCACTTGCTGAGTTCTCTCGAAACGACCGGGCCCGCTCTCACAAAGCTCAGGACCAGCCGTAAAAAATCTAGGATGCGCTGATTATACGCACAGCAAGAACCGTTAAAGTGGAGAGGACACGAAGGACAGAAATTTATTGGTCTATGCAATGATCTACTGAGTGTCTTGGTGTAAGTCTGTGCTGTGGCAGTCAGAAATACTGAGGCATAATAATATTGAAGGGTGTATAGTCGCTGGCGCGGTCCGTTGTCCGTAGTGGGGGGTTGGTAGGGGTTCACGTAAAGGCACGCTGTCAGATATAGAATATATTACTTTGAGTAAAGTTGTAAGTGCTAGCAGAAAGAATACAGTTGATGACAGCCTTGACTTATCATACCGAAACATGTGGAATTGTATTGGCTACATATTAGCATTCATGATGCACTTACGGTCAGCAGGCATAAACCGTCAAATGTTAATTCAGACAGGAGCTCCACCCATTCGGCTGCCGCTTGGAGTGCTGACAGCGATCTTCAGGCCACGCTTCCGCGCGCATGCTGTAGGTGTGCTGGACTACAACTGTTGGTTAGAAATGTAGGCCCGCTTCTCTCCAATGGGCATTTTTCCAGTCTCGAGTATATCCGTCATTTATGAGAATTGTGTTTTTACTATGTTCTATTACTAAATGAAACAATAGGTGGAATCTCTGAAACAGAATGATCTTGGCCAGGATATTTCTCCTCCCACTTCATGTTATAGCGTAATTGCTTTTCACGCAAACTTTGTTTTGGGGTAATTATGTTCATGTTTGAACCACTATTGTTGAGAAGAAGTATTTTCTTCATCAGTTAGTGCTTTATTTTTATACTTGGCTGATCAAATTCATGTAGAATTGTTTCTCTTTGACCGTTATCAGCTTCTCTCCACCCCTCATCTCTCTCTCATCCTATTCCTGGCCACTCTCTTCCGGCCTGGTCTACTCTAGTATTGGTATTTGGTCTCTCTTGTCCCATTGTGTCTCCTGTGCTATTTCCCTCAGTCTCCATTTCCATGTCTCTCTCCTTTCTATAACCTGCACCCTCTCTTCCATCTCTTCCATTACTCAATGCGGTCCTCTACTCTTTATCTTTGTTCAATCTCTCCCTCATTGTTAAATGTTTGCTCCTCCTCACTTGTCGCTCCTGCCAGTGAATTAAAAGCAATTCAGCAATTTTGTTCATTTCACTTGTTTGTTTGCATTCTTTTTTTTTATTTAAATCTGTTTTGTTTGATTCTCAAAAGAGAACAAAGATGTAAGCAAATTGTGTTTTATACAATTGTATGTTATTATGACATCATAACTGCAATAGATATATGTTGTTTTAAAATTA
Organism: Notothenia coriiceps; assembly: GCF_000735185.1. Taxonomy (NCBI): domain Eukaryota; kingdom Metazoa; phylum Chordata; class Actinopteri; order Perciformes; family Nototheniidae; genus Notothenia; species Notothenia coriiceps. Next base: position 162,364 of record NW_011370191.1, read on the forward strand.
TGCCTATTGTCTATAAATGAAGAATATTGTTATAGATAGATAGATAGATAGATAGATAGATAGATAGATGGGGTTATTAAGCCTACATTATTTTGTGTGACTGTACCTGCAGTTCCTCCCTGACTTCCATCACTTTCTCTCTCTCTCTTTCTCTCTGCCTGTCCTGTCTCTTCCTTACCAAAGCTGAGCTTCGACTATACTACCACTTCAACAACTGCACAGCTCACTTACACTTTTAAATGTAGACTCACTGCACATGACTGCACTAACTCCTCATTTTCTTATTTTCTTATTTATATTTATAATTAAAGGTGGGGTAGGTAATTTTGGAGAAACCAGCTCGAGTGCGCTAGAATTTGAAAATACACAGCCAGAAGGAAGGGGGAAAGTAGAAGGTCAATGATAGAAATATAGAATATAATAAATCAAGAAGATATACTGTAAGTGATCTCTACAACCCACTCTCTTCAGCCTGCGTACAAATGACACGACTTTACACATTGGAAATGCGTGCAATAGATACGCAGAAGTCCGATTTTGCGTGCATATGATACACTAACCATTCCCATTGAGATCTGATGCCGAGTTTTGCGTGCATATGATAGGCCACGTTTTGTCCGTCGGGTCTTGGTAGACCGGAAGCTGTGCGGTTCATAAAAACATGTTCATACCGGTGTTGTGTCAAATTATGCACCCCCGTCATGAAATGCCCCCCTTGTCACGGGAACGCGCATTTCTAAATGACACGTTTACACCTTAAAACGATGTTTAAAACGAAAAGTAAACGTTCAGGGTTTTTATTGGTCATTTTCAGACTGTGAGTTGTTTAGTGGTAGCTCATATAGTCTTGATTATTCTGGCTTAACTTTTCGCTCCATATTTGATGGTACTGTAGTGGTGTCGAAATTCATTCGTCACTTCCTTTCCAGTTTTTTTTTTTTTTAAATCTTTCTTTTTATTATTATTGTTACGTCCCGTCTGTATAAACGTGCATTAAAATGTATTGTTTAATTTTACATAGTTGTCATCTAATAATCAAAATATATGTTTATGTTACATAGTCTTTGTCAGCATATTTTTGCCACGCTATGCACCCTTTGCTATCTTACATAATAAAAGTGTCACATTCATGAAACTTGCTCCATTTATTGGTACCAGTCCTAGAACCATACCCTGAAAAATGCTTGAGGGTGGGATTAATAGAAACCTCTTTTGGGGGGGGGGTGCATTTTATGACAGGCCTGGCCATGCCAACGGGCCATGCCTGAGATCGCATGCTGTAGTTTTATTAAATGTGCCAACTGCTAGGACTGTCTTAGTGAAGATAGCATTTAGATGTCCACTGTCTTGGAACAGTCTGCAATTGAAATGGAAACTGAGCAATCTGGTGCCACTAAATGTTTTTAAAGCTCGGTTGGATGCTACTCAATCGGAAGCTGTTGGTACCTGTTCATGTGGATAGTTATGTAAATTGTAATCCCTGTAATGATGCTGTAAGATGTCCTTTTGTTGTTCTGTTTATGTTTTTTATGTTTCATGTGGAACCTACTTGAGCAGGTCTCCCTTGAAAAAGAGATCAATGATCTCAATGGGATACACCTGGATAAATAAAGGAAGAAGAAGAAAAATCAGTACATGTATAATATTTAACATATTTTCACCTCTTATCTAACAGGGAACTAAAGCTGTAATATATATTGTTGATTTTTTTTGGGGGGGATTTCTTAATCTTTGAGTCCTTCTTTTTTGGTTTTCCATTACGAAAAGTTCTGTAGTACCTGGTACCTACATGTAGCACAATTCAGCACTTTTTTTGGCATCCCGAGGTTCCAAGTCAGCTAAAACGATACAAAAAATGTACATAAATACACTGAGGACCACACACTGGTCAGAGAGAATAGTCACTAGCGCGTCACCAGACATCCTGTTCAAACCCAGCTTTTAAAAAAGCAATTTAACAGTCAATAGCAATCCTATTTATTCAAGAAGGACGTGGTCCCAATCAAATAATCCAGTCATGTTATATGGCCTATACAATTCTAGCACTAACAGGAGGCATTTTGCTGCGAAATAAATACTTTTCAGCACAACATTTTTTTACATTATTACTTCTTAACTAAATCATCTAAATACTCAAGTTCCTCTTACTGAAGCCTGGGTTTGTGTTAGCGTACATTGTGCACGAAAGGTCACTCGACATCAGCTCATCATATGTTGGTGTGCGATGTTGACGAAATGGGCTGAGCAGCAGAATTTCAAAAAGGCTTAACAAACACGTCCTGCTCTCCGTGTGTTAACAGTGCTGAAAGACAAAGGTCACGATGAGGATGTGAACACTTCATACAGCTGGACTGCAGTGCAGACGAGCTAGCTTCCACAGAATAAGGCTGCAAACTACTAAACAAACAGCTACAGCTTTCTGATGAAAATAATATCCTGCTTATACATCCTGTTCATGTTAAAATGACAAGTAAAGCGAGCAGAGACAACTTCATCATTTAGTGGATGAATGTGAAAACAACCTTTTAGTATCAAACTCTGCACATACATCATTCAAGCTTTAAGTAGGACACACACACACACACAAATGCAGGCACTCACACACAGACACACAGATAAAAAGGTCCCATGTGAGCACAAAGTGATCTCCACTAGAACAATTTAAAAAAAAAAGAGAATAAGGGAACTTTTTTTAATAAGGTGCTTTCTCACCCAGTAGTTTAGTGTGTGTTTTTGTATTAATGTAGTTTATTTTGTCTTTCAAGCTAAATAACTGCAGTGTTCTGTAGGGGGGGATGTGAAAAACACAGGAAGCAAAGGGAGGGTTAAGTTAACCTAATGAGAAAAGAAATGGTACGTAAGACGTTATGGAAAGAAGAAAAAGCATGAATTGAATAGGTGGGCTAATTATTTTCTTAGAACTGAACCCATGCCCTGTAGCACAAACATTCAAATGAGAGGCTACATGTTCTTCTTCTTGTTTGTGGTGGACAGATGCACTAACAGCCTACTGAGCTCAAGCCATGTTATCATTAGAAGATTCCATGTACAGAAGAGGATGAATATCACAAATAAACCCGAGCAGCAGAAGTTCTATAATTATTGTAAAGGTATGATTATTATATTCATCATCATAAAGGTGCAAATTGACATCTCTTTTTCAGGCAATACCAAACATTCATTTTACTTGGTGGTGCTTAACAACAGTGTTGGATGAAGAACATTATATTCCTTAAAAGTACAAAAGTATCAAAATACACTTAATGTACTAAAAGTAAAATTACTCAATGTTTAAAATAATATATAATCTATATTATAGGATGATTACTTTATATACTGCTGTACAGTTAAATCTATTATAATACATTTCTGTGTGAGATTTAGAGAAGTCAAGGTATAAAGTAGTTTAAAATGGAAATATCAAAGTGAAAGTGAATTTGAGTAGTAGCAAAGGTTTCTTCCCACTTCTGGTCACAAAGATACAACTTGATAAAAAAAAAATCTTTATTTCTTAATGCTCTTGTTAAGCGCTTATAATTGCCTTATGTTGAGGTTCTGAAACACCAACTCCTGAGGTCAAAGTACGTGTGTTGTTGGACTGAAATTAAACCAGATATTACACACATCAAAAGAGAATGTTGTAATTGTTAAAACCTTGTTTCCTTTTTTTATTCTCTAGTACATCTATCCATATTGTATTATGTAGACTAGTCAAGGACAACATAACTGCAGTCAGTCTTTGTAGAGAAATGTTTTGTTGTCATAATTTCCATTCTTGCCTCTGAGTCCATTGACTTTGCATTTTTAATAGTTCATGGTATTTATTTTAGCGCTTTTCCAAGTGCTCAAAGAGCGTTACGTTACATAATACATATATCAGACATGTAATATCGAATACTGTGGACAATACCCACAGGAGCAATTTAGGGTAAAGTGTTTTGCACTAGGACACAACGGCATGGTGACTGCAGTGGTGGTCAGGGTAAAAAAAAAAGGTGCTTTTCTCCAATTTCAGCTTTTTTCAGTATGGGTCAAAAGTATGCATAGTATTTGTCTTTTCCATTTCCATTTTGGGGTGAGCTTCAAAGAGAAAACACCCATCATCCAGTGGCATGGCATATTTATTTTTTCTCCCCTCATGTATATCTTGCCAAATCCCTGCATTACTGTACAGTTTCAGAAGATATGTGATTGATCTCCAAATGTTGTCCTACAAAAGCTGCTGCTGAAACTATAACACTGCAACTATCAATAGAGTAAATCATCTCAGTTTCTTTCCATGGGTTAAAAAAAACATTTTCGAATAACCCTGAAGAGAGTTGGTTGGACAGCTAGCTGCTCAAATCAGCTCTATAAAATGGGAGCAGATGTAGTGTGTGCAGAGCGTCCTGGCAGCGAGCGAGGCCAGCAGGCCGATGATGACAGCCTCAACAAGCAGAACACCAGCAGCTTTAATCCTCCAGAGGGGAAGTAGATCAGGAAGCAGTGGTGTGGCTCATTAGCGAGAGAAATTACTCGTCAGTCGACCGGACAGTCATCTGCTCTCTAGAACAGGTTCACCTGTCACTTTCTCTAAAATAATTCACAAGATCAACCTTAGATTTTCTGTTTTTTAAGTTTATAGTTCTACTTGTATGGTTTACAGTGCCATTATTTGTTAACAATGGTGTTGTCAACCAGGCGTAGGCACTAGTTGACAATTTATGTAACACATAACAAAAGGACATTATATATTATTAGTCAATTGTTGTGTATCTATGGGAGCCTTGAGCAGCAAATAAGAAAAAAAAACATAATTGTATTAATTCCTGTGTTTATCATTTAAGAAAGGCAAAATAAAAGTGTAACTTGTTGCTGTTTTTAAAGAAATTGCCAGATAAAATCTATGAAGACAAGTTTAAAAAAACGTTTAGGATGGGGTTAGGATTCGTGTTGTTGTAATACTTATTGTGGCCACAGGAGACTGAAATTAAGTATTTTCCACTTATTTAGCTGGTGATAAAATGCAGGTACTGGCTAAACCTTCTTTTGCTTTCCTGTTCTTAAGTCATAAACAAATAAGAGTAAACAATTAAGATCAGACTTAGAAAAATCCCCATGGCCTGTTTCTGTTTTGCATCTCAGGGATTCCATACTTATCGGATTCATTTCAAAGGTAACTTTTCAAGATCAATCTTACCAGCTTCTGTAGCTTTCCCTCTCTCACATATTTTAAACCTCTCACTTTTCTGTCCTGGGGGGTAAAGAGCTCCATGGATGTGTGATCCCGCAAATTAGAGTCTCCACAAATTCCAACACCTTTTATGAATCTGGCACTCAGGCAAGGAGCTATTTCTACAACATGAACACTTTAAAAGCCTGGAATCCCCATTTCTCAATCCCCTTCTAACTCTCAGTGATATATCTGTCTTAAAGGTTGCATTATTTCACATGCAGAATCCTCTCTCTGTTCTTCCTATTCACTGGTTTGAAGTGGGTGGTGTGCCTTAAAATAACAACGTTGTGCTTTTCTGTACCTCAAAGAATACATTTGAGCAATTTTAAAAACAGAATGAGCTGTGGGGTTTCTCTATGTTGTCAGTCATATCTGATGAAAGCTCTCCCACACAGTCTTGATGAGCTGCACTTTTGTAGTGTTAAACTTATTTCTAAACTAGGATTATAATTGTTGCTTATTTTTATTTAGAAAGATACTTAATGTTCAAAGGGGCCCTTTAATTCTTTTTGGGGTTTCCCTTTCCTGTATTGTCTGATATAGGTTTTTGTGCATGTGAATGGTCTGTAAAGGCAAAAATCCCCCGCTACCGAAAACATCTTAATCGGACTCCTTTGTTTTTATTCGTAACATAATGACACGACTATGTTACTATGTAACACTTCTGCTTCTATTGGCTAGATCGTAGAAGATGTATACATTATACATGATTGGCGAAGGGGTGGTATGAGAACAATAAAAACCTTTTTGGACATTATAGCATGTAAACATGTCACAGCAGAGACACAAAATTCAAATATGTACCTGAAAATGAGAATAATCCCTTTAAAAGATGTTTTCAGGGGCTCTAAAACTGTATATTTCCAGGTCCATTTGCAGTGGTTTAAACATTCTGAGCTAAATGTTGTGTCTGCATCTTAACCCTTACTGGCAAAAGTCCTTTTTATAGATCTTGTGAAAGCAGCACCAGGAAAGAAATGTACTTCCTTTGCATTGCACACCATTTCTAAACTCTCTCCATTACATAACTATCTTCCTTGGTGAGCTTCCATGGCTGTTTGTCCTCCATGCTGGGCCTCAGTACTAAAACACACACAAAAGTGACTGTCAAAGCGGCTTGCTCCATATGGCTCTCTCAGTAAAACAATATTCATGCATTATGATTAATGAACCTCCCTGTCATTTGTTTACATCATCAAACACACGGCCTCAGTGCAAATGACAAACACTTGTCCCCTTGCATAACAATACTAATGAAACAGACAAAGTCCTTGAAATTGCACGTGCAAACACATATGACAGATGGACTTGTCTATGCAAAACAGGTGTCCACCCTGTCTCCCTTTTGCTTGAAAAGGGTCCCATCACTGATAGTGCCTCTGCAGAAACCAGCTGTCCAGCTCCAGATTGCACCAGATTTGAAGTTAACGGAGAAAAAGTGCTGAGGTGTTAAAAGTTAGTAGGAGGTCTGATCACCTCTATGAGAGCTGCGCTGTGAAGCATCCGAGCTCCTGAGAATTACTGCTGCCCACGTTACAGTCTTTAAATAAAACACTGCCCTGATTATAATGCGCTCTTCCAGGCACGGAGCTCAGTTTCAGACACACAAGGCAGCGTGTCTGCATGGCCTAGATGCAAAGCCCAGCTCTGTACAGTACGGGATGTCGAGGACACCGACACCCAAGTAAGAGTGAGAAAGATCTGATTTGAGCAGAGTGAGCCTGTGCAGGGAGATTTTGTTCCTAGGTGAATCAAATGGCAGGTTTAAAGTTAAATTAACTGTTTAATCTTTGTAATCCACTTTATTTGTTTTATATAGAACAGGCAACGCTTCATTAAGATTAGCCAAAGCCATCTAAATCACTTCCCCCTCCTGATGTCCTTTTACACTTGATGTTTAGTTTACTGCATTGTGTGACTATGCAATGATATGTCTGAGAAAATACCGCCCTATGATGTCATCAGGGCAGGGAGATCTCCGTTTAGGGCTCCACAAGTGTAACAACAATTCAGAGTTACAAACCAGAAGTGCTGAGTTGGAATGACGTGATGACTTGCTCAATCTGCCTTCTTCTCTGTGTTTGTGAAAGCCAACAGAAGCGGTGGAAGCTAATTTCATATACTTTGTGTATTATTGATTTAATTAGTAGTTTATATATCATACTAACACACCATGTTATTTGTGAAAACATTTAAATGTACTAGTAACTCCAAAAATATAGTATGTAGTGCCGTAAAAGTACAGTATTTGGCTCTGACATGTATGAGTAAAAAGTATTAAATCGCAGAAAATGTAAGTACTCAAAAATGATACTTAAGTACAGTATTTGAGTAAATGATCCTACTTACACCAGTCATCAGTTAGAGCTCAAGTACTGCTCTTATTCAAAATATGCATTTGGTCTATAGACATATAAAAAAATTGGAAATAGTCACTATGACATCACCCATTGGTTTGAAGACTACCGTTTCTTGTCTGAAAAAGCCTTGAGACTCTCTGTGACAATTATACAGTTGTGTTGCAGATGAGCTGTCCCAGTTGCAGATACGGTTTAATGCGTCCTCCTGTGCTCTGGAGATTGGATTCAGGGGTTAAAGTGGCTAAAGAATACACGTGTAGTGTGATTTAAGAAAAGGCCTGCAGGCTTTTACCAGGCAAATGGGGTCTAATGAAAGACTATTGAAGAACATTATAGACATTGTGCAATCCTGTGTTTTAGCGCTTGGGGGAACTTTTAGGTCCCTTGTATAGGGCAAGCATGTGAGGATATCTCTGCTACTGGATCATCAACTTTGACTATTCTTTAAGTTATATGGCTCCTGCAATACCCCAAGTGCAGTATTACATCGCTAAGGTAAACAATCCCGTCAAGACATTTTAACACTGAGACAAAACATGCCCTTTTTCATTAAAGTAATGGGAAGAACGAAGAGATGATACACATGTACTGCTGCCACCACGCTAGGACATTAGGTGAAGGTTGGTCAACCTGAAGCCTGTACAGAATTTGCCTAACAAATTATGGCAACCAGAAATGGAGACTGCATGCAAACTCGGCTGACATAATGGAGACCTGGGATGACTTCCTGCGTGTCACACGCACTGTTAGTGATCACGCAATATGGCTAGTGTCCATGTGGGTAAGATAAGAGGAAAGGCATTGTATTGACCTTCAAGCCAAATTCTGACACTACCAGAAATATGTGTTTAAGCTCAATGTTCCTATTATGTAAACTCAAAAAAATCCCCCTGTGTAGATCTGTTCTGCCTCTGCTTATCTTCAACCAGCACTGGAATATGAAGTTATGTTTCATGATTATTCCTCAGACAAGATACAGCTATTGATGTGAAGTTTTCTAATTCTTGGCACGAGGCCACCAATGCAATCAGGCATAAATTATCAACACTCGCTGACAGCAGACTGGAGCCCATTTGATGTGATAATGATAAAGTATGTCTCATGGGAATAGATCACTTGAAAGATGTGTTAAAAGGAAGTTCACTTTAAAGACACGATGAGAGGAAGTTCCCCCATCTGCACTACTTATTCCTGGACTCTATTACAGCATGTGTAATGGAAAAATGTTGGGTTTATGTGCAGTCTCTCACGCAGGTGGCTGAGACACCTGACCCTTAAATGCAGTGACAAACCAGCTGCCTCTGACAGATAGCAAGACAACTGCCTTCTACAGCGTAGGTACATTTACTCTATAACTCCCTCTCTGAGTACCATGCTCTAGTAACAGCAACATGTGACAATTTGGAAAAGGGAAATCCCATAGAAATCCTTATCCAGTGTTGATTTTCCCTTCAGTTGTTAATGATTTGTTTTCCAGAGTTATTCATGCTAACATTGACATTTCCAATCATTTCAGCTATTAAAAATGTAAGACCTTTCCCTTTGGTCTTCTGTTTACTAAATGTTTTTCTTCATAGCAAAAGCCAAATGGTGTTTTTTCGGACACACCAGTAACGGACCCAGGCTGTCTGAGGGGCAGGGGCAGAAATACATTGAAAAAGTGTGCCAGCTGCATGCAGTGGGGCACTCGCATAACGTTTTCTAGTATGTAGGACAGGCTATAACATCACATTTGTGCCTCTGGAAGAGAACCCTTTAAGTTCCTAACCATGTTTTCTCCACTTGGAGGGCACCCTTGAGGGCACTTCAACATGTTGTTTCTACTTTAAGGGATCCCTAGATGGCATTTCATCCAATCTCCTACAAGAATTGCACTTCATAGGCACTTTTCCATGTTTTCTCCACTGGAATATCATCCAATTGGACATTTTATCAGGTTTTCTCCGTCTAAGGGTTTCCTAAAGGGTATCATTTTCTGTCTGCTATAGGGGCATCCAAAAAGGGTGCTATGTTTCAAACCTGGGTCACTAAGGCTGCCCCCCTTTTACCTCCCTAGTCAACCAGCGATACAGACCTTTCGCCTAACACAACAAAAGCAAAGCATACAGGCTCTGTTGCTCTGAGGTGAAGCTATAATTGAGATGGCCATTAACAATTAACCAGCTCCTATTCATTCATGCTGAAGCTTCTTTGTTTGTTAAGGTCATAATGTGAGAAAGGATACAAAGCCAGGAGGGCTCAATAAAAACAAGGGCATTAAAATATCATCTTACAGGAGCATGCTTCCACTGGGCCGTCCACATTCAGCCTGCATGACTTAGAGTACATAAGACATTATGCAGCAGGGCTACAAGTTAATGATATAGTTACAAACAGACCACTGCAGCACATTGCTGTGCATCAAAGTGTGACCTGGATCCGGAGCAAGATGTGGAACAAGTGAGTTACAGCATGCTGCAGCATTTCGTCACGTTTCAGGGGTTTAAAATGTCATCTATCCTGGTCAGGTGTTGTTTGTGTAATAATAAGACTTAGGAGACCAAGGAGAGGTCACTGATAATATTCGCTATTAAAATAATCAGATCTTTGCTTTACACAATCACTACTGTTTTTTATGTGAATGGGTTTAAAACTCCAATAGTGTAACAGCTGGGACCTTCAGTGCACAGGCTGGGATTCTCTGCTGCACGATGTCCTCCCTGTTTTTTATTACCCAGCATCCCTCCCTCTGCCTGTCCCTCTGTCTTATCTATCATCCTAATAAGCCCCAGTGTGCGGATTTGTGGGGTAAGGACTCTCCTGCCAAACTCCTGGGCTTTATCCCTGCAGGAAGCAAATCTCTAACAGAACACTCCTGTGACCAGCGTCTGTGTTCATACACCGTGAAAGTTGCTTTATACGCTGTGGAAGTATTCATTACAGTATAAGTAGTATTACTTGAGTATGTGTCAAAATACTTATACTATTACAATAAAAACCCTCTTTTAATAATATAATAGTAAATGTACCGTAGTAGGGTATTAAACATTCATGATGTCATATGTAAAAGCAATATTATTTATAGTTAAAGGTGGGGTAGGTAAGTTTCAGAAACCGGCTCGAGTGCACTAAAATTTGAAAGTACACAGCCAAAAACAATCCGTCCCTTCCTTCAGACTTCCTTACAGAGCACCTCCTCCACGAGAGCAGGCTGCAGTAACGTTACATATCAGGCAAAGCTAAACACATCTAGGTTAGCAATACTACACAGCCAAAGCAACTCCGATATTGACTCTGGTTTGACTTCTCCTAGTTTCCACTTTCTTTTTGTTCTTAATTTGCTCCGTTACATTTTTTCTTTTGCGACCAGTAGACGATGTTGAACCTAACTCTGCCATGGTGAAAGTGGCCGCCTGTTGCTGGCGAGTCATTGAAGTACTGCTGCAATGCACGCCCAATGACGGCACGCCCAATGAGGGCACGAGATACATTTGTGCGTGCACAAGATGGAAGGCTGACAGACAGGGCGGCAATCCAATCCAAACGGATTGGTTATAGTTTTTACAGTATTACGGGTTCCACAGATGACATTTTTTTATGGATTTTTTGTCAAAGCACTTAAGATATTCATTGCTATCGGGATGTTAAGAGCATTCCATGGAATATAACAAAAAGTGTATCTCGAGCCGGTTTCTGAAACTTACCTACCCCACCTTTAATGTAATAATATGTGGCTTGGATAGAAGTGACACATTGGGGTCAAGCAAGGTACCACTAGACGCATAACTAAACATGTGTAGTGGATTAAAATGTCGCAATAACTTTCATTAACTACAAACACTGTGAAAGGGTTGATGTTATGAAACAAAAACGCTATCCCCCTTCTTTTACATATTCTATTTTGTATTACTAGTTAAGTACCTAATGAGATCATTTAGTCTGTGAATAACTGGAGACACATGTGGAAGCTTAGTTTAGCAATGGGACCCCATCAGAGAAGGATCAATTAGTTGTTTTCCCATTTGTTGTGTTTTGCACAATATTTGGTAAGAACAGATAACAGTCAGAGAGGAGAGGAAGACAGAGAGAAGGCAGCATGATGAAGAAGAGTGAGAGATGAGGAAGAGGCACTGCTGTCCTCCAGGCGTGCAGGTAGCAGGTTCACCTGGCGTGGGCACCCGGCCCTGCACTGCGGAGGAGACACAAAGGGACTAATGGAGGGTTTACGATTCTCTATCTCAGCACCTGACAGCCTCCTACAAGCAGTGGTATCACAACAAGCAGGCTCCTGTGTCACAGAGCAGTGAACAGACAGCTGATGGCACTGCACCCCCAGGGTACTTCTTACTTGATCTTTGCTACGCTTGTTACAAGCCTTGAGATGTTTTCCACAAGAGAGGAGGAAGCATAATACACAAACTCGATACTGACTGACATTTGTTTGGAAAACAAAAGGCGAAGCCAGCGACGGCCCACTTGAGGTTTAAGAGTAACCGACTTCTTCTAAGTCTTGTTTATGCTGTAGCCGGAGAAAGAATTAACACACTGTAGGAGTCTAAATAACATTTGGTTTGGCTGTTCAAATTTGAATAATAAAAAAAAACACACATCCCTCACTGGATTCAAGTAAGAGTTCAACCATTTGGGGAAATAGGACAATTTTTACTGTCTGGGTGGAGGGTTCCACCAGCAGATGGTAAGCTTTCCCCCCCAAATCTAATATATTTGCCAAAAATGGTAAATTCCATCATGCAAGGGTTTCTGAATGCACTGTGGGGCCTGCCAGCTAGCCTACAAGGATCACTGGGTAAAGATCAAGTGGCAACCTCAAGCTGGGCTAATTTCATGGGGACAAAACATAATTCTGTTTGTATATCGGAGAAAATGACCTTTAGATTCCCTTGGTTTTTTAGATTAGTAAACATCGAATGAGTTTGTGGTCTCAAAAGCTAGTTTCAAGTATTTTCAAAACAGCCTGATGATCATTTGGTCATTTGAATCAAAATACAAGTTGCTACCACGGTGATTTTAGCTATGGTAGGAACCACTTCAGAATGGGTTTTCAGTTAATGAACTGGTATTGTAACATTTGTGCTTAAAGACATTCCAAAGAGTCTATTGTTCATGCTTGCACCTTGCTAACAAGCTAGCTCCAACTGATGACTTAACTCCAGATAGTCCAAACACAACGGACAACATCCCGAACTTGAGGCTTCAAACATTTAGAAGTAAACGATTTGGAAGTAACTATGACAACTTATTTTATGCAGCTTATGAAAAAAACATGAAGCAACTAAAGCCAAAGTGGAAGTTGTGTGATGTAGGCACACACGTGTCCCAATTCAGCGGCCGCATCCTCCTGAGGATGCATTCGGAGTCCGCATACGTCACTTCCGCCAAACGAAGGCTGTCCCAATTCAAAAACAAGACAAGACTCCTCCGAATGCGGCCCGTAAATGCAGCCTTCTTTCCCCAGATTTAGAGGATACATCTGATGTACACTCCGCGGTCTACCATATCCCAGGATGCAACGGGTGACGGTGACGAATGAGTTAAAAAAAAAAAATAAGGCTTGTAACGTCCCATCAACGGCTACAACGGTTTCAGCTGGATTCGTTTTTAAATGTACTCACCCAAATAGTAAACGACATGAAAGAAAAGTAAACCTATTTAATTTGTGTATTTAAATATACGGACAATTGGAGATGTCTTCTTTATATTACATACATAAAATAATATGAAGTGAAAATATTTCTAAATCCTGTTTGGTTTTCATATTGTTGGGATTCATTATAAAGCTAATTTATTTATTTAACTGCTTTTGTTATACAAATCTTACTGCAACAATTTTGTTTTGATAGGGAGCAAGGAGCAGACTGCGCAATTTATCCAGATGCGCGGGGAGAATGAAGCCCTCTTCACGGGGGCCTGTTGCGACCTCGGGAAAATAATTTAAACATAACACCAAAATAAGTACAGCTAGATCTGACTCCATATTGAACAGTTTTGAAAACAGTTTGAAAATATTTTGCCAAGTGTCAGAAATTATTACCGGCACTTGTGACTGCAGCTGGTTGCTAGGTGACGGGGGCTGCAAAATGTAGGGGTAACTGCCGGTGACGTACAAGGACATGCTCCGTAGACCGTCTCATTTCGCAGTCCGCGGAGGACCCAAGCTGGGTCCTCNATTGCCAAAGTTGTATTTGACATTGGCTTTATTTTGGAGTCTACAGATAGATTTAATACTTGAACGAAATGAAAGTGCCTTGTGTAAAAAAAACCACTATTGTTTACGTTGGTTTCATTGTGATAAATGGGTTTGTGTCACAAGATGCGGTGATGTATGAATGTAAATTTACACACGACACGGTTCACAGCAAGTCGGTAAGAGGCGTTCCCAAAAAAACTTTAACCAGGCACGCGTTTCGTAACACGCCCTAAACTTCCTGCGCTTCAGATGGGTACCACGTCGGCTTTATAATGGGGGTTTGGTTCCTGCACCGGAGCCACCGTTTAAGGGTTCATACGACCTCTAACCTTGGTCAGGAAGCGCCGGTGAGGCTACTGCATCATAGGAACCTTTATAACCGAACCTTCGGGTCAAAAGGAGCGCAACTCTTTGGCCGGTG
>NW_011370191.1:176576-200217 GCF_000735185.1 Notothenia coriiceps
CTGTTCCATTGTTCTTGTTTTCCGAAGCTGTGGCTTGGAAGTATACTTGCTTCGTTTCTGAAGGAAGTGACTTGGAAGTATGCGACTACCAAGCCAGTATCCTCGCGATTGAGAAACGGCCTCTGCAGTCTGTCCTCAAGCTAATTTGCCTGTTAGTGACTAGTTTTCCGCCCGGGTCAGCTTCCATTTGATGCTGGCTCGGGGCACGTCAGTGAAGTCCATCTCCTGTCATCTCTGCACATTACATCTCCTTTTAGTCATACAGCCCCGGTTCTAATGATCCGGATTAGTTAACAGGTTTAGCACCGCAGCTCTCATGTTGGAACCCTTGCTATCCATTATAGTCCACCTTCTCCCGGTGCCACAGGTGGCCGTTCCAATAACAGCCCGCCTCTAACCCAGATAGGAGACAGGCGAGAAATGAAATCAAAAACTTGCAAGCTTCTCTCTCCCAGTGCAATCACACAACAGCATGTGTGGAGCTGCTATATATGGGTGTAGGCCTTCTGTGTCTTATTCTCACTGGATTATTTAAACTACCCAATTATCCCTAGGCCCCACGAGAGCTGACCCACACTGGGCCCCTTGTCCCAGGAGGGTGAGAGGAAGTAGGTCTCATTATGACAAGGTGGAGGTGGAGTTTCCTCCAGCAGTTTCATGAGCAGGGTTACGGCTTCCGATAGGGCAAAGGTGCACAACAAGAAAAGGGACGAAAAAACGACCAGAGGAGACGCGTGACACAAAGCTAGAACACGAGAAAGTGAAAATCCCAATAATACGCTGAAATGACAAAGAAAGAGAGTGTTGAATTCTGTTCCTATCGATGTTCTTGAAAAAGAGAGAAAAATAAGGCATGAATAATCTACATTTGGATCAATTTGAGACTCCAAGAGTGGAATGAGTACTTTTTATAGTCACTGTTTACTATACTACGTGCCTAAACTGTTTAAATTGTTGCATTTTTTACACACAAATGTTGATACTCACACAAAAGTATCTTCAAACATTAAAACAATTCGAAGACATAGTAAACCCCAAGAGAACCGAGCATTGAGGTTTTGCACTGGCAGCAGCATCGGGAAGGGAAGGACACAATTTGCAAGCCAAACAAGAAACCACACATGATGGGGCATTCGATTGTTTGCCCCAACAGTGATGCAGAGGACAATGAGCATGTCTGGTGATAGGAGAGATACCTTGATATGGGGAAGAGAGGGAAGATCCACAACAGGAGAAAGAATAGGAGGCAGATTTGGAGAACTGGAACTTGTCCTTGTGAAAAACTAGCATAGCTTTTGGAAGACCAGCAACACATGGCACTTCTTGCTCATATGTTCCGAGTTATAAAACAGTGACATTATCAGTGAACAAACACTGCTATTTCATACAGGTGTTTGAGTGTTGCCCTGGGTTTACTTACTGTTTAGTTGCCTCTCATCATTGTTTGCCCTCTTGGTCACACAAAGCATATTCCAGCAGTCAATGGTGTGAGTTTGGTGGGGTCAAGGTAATGTGGGATCATGGGAAATGTTGTCTTTACCACTGTTGTTGAGCCGTCTTCTCCAAAAAGAATGTCTCCTACTCTTCAAACAAACGGACAAAGGATTAAAACAGGTGAAAACACTGAATAAAGACTTTTAACAGGCTGGAATCACGAGTATTTATTTAATCTTATTACATAGTTTGATTTAATAAGAATTGATTGTCATTACTCACTGTAAAACACATCCAGCCTTTTTGGTTTAAACCAAATTTGGATCAGGTAACCTCAGTGAAGTTCAGTAGACTTTTGAAAAGGTGTACTTTTTATTAAAATGTGAAACACAAAACATCTGTTATTATGAAAATTAGAACAAATAAATAGCAATTTATTATGACGTGCTTAGATGTTATACTCTCCTTAATTTACTTTATAATTAGTTCATAGTATATTATGCATTTTTGGGTGAGTCAATGCAATGGTGTGAGTTTGGGAGCGTCATGAAGAACTGTGGGATCATGGGAGATGTTGTCTTTACTGCCTCTGCTGAGCTCTCCAAATGTCTAATATCACCCACCCTTACCATGACACCTCATATGTGACATTACAGGTACTGCTAGCATTTTCTTATTTGCTCTCCACCTTCACGGCTGCTTTTTTCACCTTGGGTAAATGAGAGCAGAGGATCCTGGGAGAGGGGGGGCAGCAGCAGGGGGAGAGCTGACTCACCCCGGTGTGGGGGCTCTGATGGCGCAGAGGGGCACTGAATCATCAAGAGTGTTATTGAGTATTTCCTCCATTTGATGTCATTATCGCCCCAGTGATCATCGGCACTGTGTGTGTGGGGGGTGCCTGTGAGGTAAAACAGAAAGCTTGGAGAGAAATCACAGAATTGGGACTTTTAGATAAAAGTGGAAAAGATTTACTTCTGGGAGGTGGAAAGGCTGGAAGCAGCGTGAACAAGAACTATTGACGTTGGAGTTGGATCTTGGAGAACAGGATCTGCAGGGAGTGTGTGGGCTCTGATCAATGCCGCCTGAGGGATCAATACATTTTTTGTCAGTGCACAGAAATTCTCTATTGAGCCTACACACAGAAAAGATGACATCACAAGTTGTATTCAAGTCATTTCTATTTTTATTAGAAACGGAACACATTTTCAACCCAAGCAGTACGTGGTGTTGTTTTTACCTTCAATGTGCCATGCATACAAAATCAGAATCAAAGTGTCCGTCTGTTAGTGCCCGATAAAGTTTATATTTGTAAGGGGTTGATATCAAAGTCTTTATATACTGTGCAATTAATATTCACAGATATGTACATTCAAATTAGTCAGCTTCGAACATCAAAACAATCTCACGAAAAAAAATAAAACATTAAAAGTAAAAAGTTACACAAAACTTCAAATCAAACAATATATCTCTCTTTTAAAATAGAATTAATAACTATTCGGCTAACATGAGTTAAATTATGATTGCTTCATTTTTAACCGTAGGCACGTAGTAGATAGGTGAGGCGTCGTAAAAGCCCAACAGAGTATCTCCTCCTCACTGCAGCTGATGTTTGTGTAAACAAAACCACCGAGCTATTCTACGGTCCTCCAAGGGACCATTTCAAAAATAAAAGTATAAAATAAAAAAAACTAAGTTTAAAGGTTTCCTCTGATATGTGACAAAAGGAAGGAACTCTAGATGGAGCTCTTTCCGGGATGTTTCACGGCTCACAATGATTGGTTTCTTTGGTATAAACCACCATGGCTTCCCTACAACTAAAATGATTTCTTCATTTGAAATGAGTACAACAATGATTGGAAATCCACCCCCATCAACTCTCTTTAAAACTTAAGTTCAGATTAGTCAACATACAAAACGTGATGCCTTGTTTAACATGAAAGTACATGACTTATTTTGGTGGAAGTGGCTACAGGTGGATCTTAATAAAAGGTGGTGTTAGTGTAATGTGATTGAAAGCCACATTAAACATTTAGGAGTCACAACTCTGTAATTACAAAAGATGAGGTAATTCAGTATTAATCAATTCTCAGTTTACAAAATATGAGATGAGTTGCTTTTGAATAAGTGGGATAATGTGTATATTTTACAGTTTTGTCAATTCGTAACAAGAGTTTTTGAAGTGATGTGAGGGGTCAACCACCAGCTATACATGTTTCTGAACGACACCAGTGTTCATCATGATACACAGGGTATGGGGGGCAAGATGGTGTGACACTACAGCGTGATTTTATTCCTATAACTGGTGTGAAAACCCTTTTTTTATGTTAGATAAAATAATGACAGTGAATAAATAAATCAGGGGTTAAACTAAAGGCCTTAAAGAGTTGCCGGTTTTTAAATTACATAATTTTTGCTGCTGTTCATTTTCGTGAACATCATTTGACATCATAATGGTATTTCATTCACTCACTAGTGAAAATACAGCAACCTTTTGATTCAATTACATGAAGGAATGCACTGCTATATTATTTTATCACAGTTTTCCCTCAGCTTTAACGTCAATTCTCATCCTATGCAAACATTATGGCTATTTGAATCTCATCCTAATCCTGGTCGGCCGATTTTAATGCACATTACACTGGCTATCATGACAGAAAGTTGCATATCAGACCTATTTTTCCAATATCTGTGAAGAATGTCTGATTATTCTCTTAAATAAAGAAAATTCCCGTTTTTTTAAAAAGGAAAGAAGGGACGTTGAAGGAGAGAAGGTGGGTAGAGAGGAAGGATAGATAAAAGGAAAGACAAAAGGATAGAGAGGAAGGAGCTAGTAGGTCAGCACTTTCTCCCCATGGTGACTAATGACACTCCACTGGCCTGGACAGTATTTTTAGGATGCTCTTCATGTCCACTGAGACATGAGAGTCGCCATGGTGACCTGTTTTCACCATGATCAACTATGAAACCCAGCTGTTTAAGGTGGAACCAAGGCAGGAGAAAAACTAATAAACCTCCCCTTGAAGGTCTCGAATTTGGCACACTTCATGTCCTTTAGCACAGTTTCTTCAAGTATAACTAAAAAAAAAAAGACCCCGCAATTGTTCATGTTTCAGTGAATGCACATGCTGATACTGGATTCACCTAAGGCAAAAAGGATTGTGACTAAATGTGGAAAGCGCTCTTTGAGAACCCCTCCACAGCTCCTGTCCAGAGTGCTGCAGAGAGTTATCGGAGTGGAGGGTCGTCCTTTACAAGGAAAGCACTGGATGGTCGGGGAGGGTCTCCTCCCTCACCCCTCCGCCAATGTTCAAAGTGGACCTGCTGTGTCAGGATGTGTCCCCTTCAGGTCGTTCTCCTCCATGCTCTTGGTGGAGCTCTCAGGGGGACACGTTGAGTAGCTTGGTAGATTTGTTGGGGTAACTGATAGCCAGGCTGATGGCAGCGATGTTCTTCAGAGCCTACATGATGAAAAAAAAGGGGTCTGAATGATAACAGAAAAACCAAGCAGTGGGAACTAGAGGGCACCGATCTGCTACCGATAGACTGGAATAGCTAGATTGGTTTTTGGTGACAATTCATGTTTTTGTCGAACAACACGAATGCAAACAGCATTTTTTATGTCAGCAGCACGGTGGTGGTAGGCAGGTGGGTTAAAGCAGTTGTATTAGAGTATGTTGCTGCCTGCTGTGGCAGGAAATGAGGTTGAACCAAAAAGTAGAGTTGTGGGATTAAAAAATAAATAAATAAACAGGGGAACTGTAGTCAGGTGACGATTCTCTTTTTTAACTTCACAATACACAGTCATTTGAGAGAGTTTAGCTGTTCACCTTATATCACCTTCATCATAAGGCTTACATGACACACCTGCTAACTTTAAGTACTAGGTTACAGCCGCTGTTTCCCAGTCTCACTTAAAGAGGACATATTCTGCTCATATTCAGGTACATTTGTTACACTATGTTCCTCTACTGTGACATGTTTCCATACTTTAATATTCAAAAATCTATTTTTTTTCTCTCATACTGCCTGTGCTGCTGCAGCACCTCTTTTCACCCTCTGTCTGAAACCAGAGCCCAGTCTGCTCTGATTGGTCAGCTGTTCGGCAGTGTTGTGATTGATCAACCGCTTAGAGATGCCCCTTAGCCTATCAATTACAATAAGTCGGAGCACTAGCCAACAGAAGCACAGGTGTTAAATTGTGATGTCATCATGTTACAGAAGTAAACAAAGGAGTGCAATGGAGGAGTTTCAGTCAGGGGGGGGCAGTGTGAGGGACAGACACTTTGGGATTTCAATCTTTACAGATAATTGAACAAAAACGTATATCAAATACTACAGGAAAGGCAAAACCCCAAAAAGCACAACAGGGCAGTTTTAATATAATTTGTTTTTCACTCAGTTTCTTGCAGAAGATACCAAATGTGTGTTGTGTGTATGTTCTGAGAGAAAATGATAGTGTTCCCCTCTGCATTTTCACTTTTGACACTTTTGAAGGTCTTTTCTTGAAAATACCGTTCCCTAGGTGATGCCCCGACACACAGGAGCCTACCCTGTTATCAGTTTTTGAGTGAAAAGTCAATAGAAGCCATGTATGTAGTGAAATGAACATGATCCTCTATTCATCCTGTGTTGTGGTAAAACAACTTGAAGAGAAAGTGAGTGAGCTTGCTATGATGTGGATGGCATTTTTCCAACCTTTCGAAATCGAACTGCAGCCAATTTTCTTTAGGACTTGTTATCATAATAGTTATGCCTACTGCCAAGGCATGTACTGTAGTCTTTTGTTTTCAACCTGAAAGGTATTAGGTAACTGCTCAACAGAACCACCCACAGTGTTTTTTCACCACCCCGCATCCTCCTCTCCTCTTAACTGCCTCCAGGCTCCTCTGCTGTTTCGCAGGGTCCCCAGCACAGAGAGCGCTGTGCCACACATTCTAATGCACTGTCATTACAAAACACATTAGTGCTGAGTGCCCACACATATTTAAAACGAGGGGGGGGGAGGTGCGGAGGGATCTGCCGGGTGTCAACAGCCTGGTGATTCACTAGAAAAAGAGACTCCAGCCACGAGCTGACTCACAGCCACGGAAGACTGTTCGACCAACGGGACTGTGTGTTTTGGACTGACATTTCCATATTATTACAACACTTCAGGGAGAGTGGGCAACTTCTTTGAGGTACTATCATCCAAGTCAGGCAGCAATTTGAAATTGAAATCATCAAAGACGACCCAAGAGAGCCTGACTGAAGGCATGGCTTTGAATTAAAAAAGGCAGAGGTGTAAAAATGGCATCAGTGGTTATGATGCAAACCTAATATCTACCTACAATTATTAACTTCTATGTTAACTTCTAACTGTAAGTAAGCTGTACTTTGGACTCGCACTTGCACATAGATGTTATAAATATTCACCGTATTTATAATTATTCACGTTATTTTTATTTAAACTGTTACATATATTATATTTCCTGTTCTTATTGTCCCTTATGTTTGTCTCTTATTGCTGCTATGACACATGATTCTCCCTATGGGGATTCATAAAGGTTTATATTGTCTTATTGGAAAAATATATATATTTGAAGACTTACCATTGCAGTGTGATTGAGGAGCTGCTCGTCAGTGGTCATGGCCAACAAATATTCCTGGAGGATCCCCTGCGCCTGAAAAACAAAAAGCACGTTTTTTTAAATGTAGCTCACAGAATAGGATAATGTCATGAATTAAAGCGACTTCCTGAGACAGACTGCTTGAAGAGGTTACATAAGGGATGAATTAGGATATAAATGAGGCCTGGTTCCCTGACCACTCTTCATCTCTATCTCAGCATCAAATTTAACTGTGGTATGTTGAAACAGTAAATCAAAATTATAAACAAACTGAAGAGCGCTTCCACTAAAGCCCTACGGGGAGAGACATACCTCTGGTTACATAAGCATGAGGAGTTGATAAGGCTACATGGCGGCTAAATGGGCTGAGACTGGCCAAATGGAGCTTTTACAGAGCTGGAGACAAAGTCCAGAGCCCTGGTCACACCATCCATCCTACAGCACCCCGACTGTTTATGCCGAGGGGAACATCCTAGGACCATTTGTAAAGTCAGGAGTGCGTGACATAAAGTTTTGAATCCTAAATATAACTTTCACTTCCTGGGGTAGAGAGGGTTCAATGAATCTCAGCGGACCTGGCTGTGAACTTTGTGTGCGTATAAAGAATGAGAAGCCGGAATGTGGACAGCGCCGGCCACTACAACTTTAAAAATAATCCAGTTCCAGGCTCAGACCTAATATGGACATAGAGGATCCAGTGCACCCATTAGCTTCCCATGATTCTACAGTACACTCAGTCATTGCAGAGCCTTTGAACTCGGCTACATGTCATCACCGCAGTTAAGTTCATAGAGGGCCACCATTTGCAGTGAACACTGATCCTCGGATGGTGACAGACGGAGCGCTGTGTCGTAGGTAGAGCACAGACCCAGCTGGTGATGGCTTTACAATATGGATGGATGGATTTTGAAAGGAGACTTTTCCCAAACTAGATTCCTAGAGTCCTGTCTTGTTATAAAATTATCTGTGAACAAATGCAGATGTTGAGAAGTCCTGGAACAGTGGATCCAGTTGTGGACTGTTTGAATATCTCATTCCCTGGCTTTAACTTTATCTAACAGCCATTTGTTTTGATACTTAAGATTAAGATGGACTTTTATTAATCCCTCGTGGGGAAATTGTTTCTCTGCATTTGACCCATCCTAGTGTTTAGGAGCAGTGTGCTGCCATTTTGAACGGCGCCCGGGGAGCAGTGTAGGGAACGGTGCCTTTCTCAGGGACACCTCGGTAGCACTTGGTCTTGCCGGGACTTGAACTGGTGACCTTCCAGTTGCCAAGCCAACTCCCTATCGACTTCGCCTTCCTGTAAGGCGATAACGACCAGGTTGATACGTTCATGAGGGTGACATTAAAAAAATCTGAATTGTGCACAGCTTTTGTTAATGCGTTTTTATCAATATTCAGTTTAGACCTGGTGTTTTTGCACAGTTGCAGATAATAGTAGGCCTCACTTATGTAAGTGTTATACTATTTGAAGAATGATATTTCAATGGTGGAAGGGTAGGGTAAGGGTTCATTCCTGAGTTGTGTGATCTGAACATTAATATTAACTCCATAGCGTTGAAAAGTCCAAAAGTCAAAATGTATTGAAAACAACAAAAATATTTAAAACATGTTTTATTATTCTTACCAAATATTCCTATTTATTGGCGGTGAGCCTTATGTAAATTACATTTAAACAACCAAATATGTAATTATGTTGAATGACTAATAATGTAATAAGATGAACTGACTGTTTATCAGGAGAAAGCTGGCAAAACTTAGATTGGAAAAGTAAATGGGTCAATGCATTTGTTTAAAACAACAACTGTGCAAGACACTCTTTACCACAAGCAATTTTATTAAATAAATCGAAATGTTATAAAAATTGCAATATAGACCAGTGCAATATTTGGTAAAGGCCAAATATTTGAAAGTATTGTTCTGAATGAAGTATGATGGTGCTGTGGAATACTTCTGGCTTACAAACCGTATATAACAAACTTCATATACAAATCTTAGTTTTGTACAGATCCTAATAATCACACCACTCATCTTATATATTTTTTAATTAGACTGTTGCAAAGAAAACTATGATTTTTCTTCTCCTAATTGTGCAGTTGTTATTCTGTCCAGGTGTCTCCATGTGATTGGGGTGACTAACTGCTGCAGCACGCACATCTGTTGCTTTAACAGAGGACAGGTCAGGCTCTGCTGGATGGAGACTCGCCTCACACCAACATGTGTCATTGCTAACACAACACTGACCATGAAGGGCACCCCAGGTAAAACTGCTGAGTGCTGCTACTGCCCCCTGGTGTTTGTCCTAAGAAACACATCTCCCTCTCATGAAACAACATTCACCTGCTGCAGATGGGAGCCAGCATCCTGGAAGACAAGTCAACTGATGTAATGTTATTGTCAGATGAGCACCCCGAGGACTCAGTGAGCAGAGCAGAAGGGAATAGGGAAAGGTAGTGCAGTTCTGGGACGCTGCGTCAATTGCAGGCA
Organism: Notothenia coriiceps; assembly: GCF_000735185.1. Taxonomy (NCBI): domain Eukaryota; kingdom Metazoa; phylum Chordata; class Actinopteri; order Perciformes; family Nototheniidae; genus Notothenia; species Notothenia coriiceps. The sequence goes on from NW_011370191.1 coordinate 186,107, forward strand.
CAGATGGGAAACTCCTGTCTGACGGAGGGGTCATAATCCTCGAGAAATCTCTCAATCAATAATTCAAGACAATTGAGAACGAGAGTGAGAGAGCCAGTACGCATCACAAAATAGATGGCATCTCTGTGGCACTGTGCCGTCTGGCAGATGGCAGGGCTGGGCTTTGGCCCCGAGCCCAGAGCAGAACAGGTGGGTGGAGGAGAAACATGCTCGGATAAAGACAGAGAGGGTGGAAGAAAGACAGCGGTAGAGAATCAAATGTTTTTCCTCTGAGCGTTTCATTTAAATTGCCTCAAACTGTTAGCAAGAGTAAAACACTGAAGGTTCCTCTTAGGTCTATAATAGTAGTTTCTTCACCATAGCCTTGTTCAGTTTCTCTCCACCACAACGTCAATAATGCTGTCAACCCAGCAAAAAAGCCAACACCTAAATAAATAACTAACATGTTGTTTAACCACACCTCCAATTATAAAGCAATACCCAGGGGTCAAATTGGGTTGAAACATGCTGCAGCCCTAATTTGTACATTAGTATGATTGTAGCAAAGTGGGATAAAGTCATGTTGTCACTCACACTATGAATAATCGTGATAAATGATCGTCAAAATAACCTTGGATATTATTTTGGCCTTAATTGTCTAGGGGAATGTCTAATCAGAGAGTACACTTGTAGTTGCTTCTCACTTTTCTTTAGCAGGATCTGGTAGAAAATGGCACTTTGAAAGTCATAGAAAGGGTTGGATATGTGAAAAGGTGTGTATATCAATGCTGAAGATTTCTCTGTATTCTGCTGCCTTCTATTAAATAAAAAACATTCTATATAATATACAAGAATATTCAAATCATACTTTACACAGTATATTTTATTATTGTATTTATTTGTAATATTATAAGACATAGCGCGCGTGTGTATGTGTGTGTGTGTGTGTGTGTGTGTGTGTGTGTGTGTGTGCGTGCGTGCGTGCGACTCACAATGGCTCTGGCCTCTGCGACGAAGAAGAGTTCAGTGAGGGCTCGGTGAAGATGCAGCAGCACGGTGATGCTGGTGGGGTCCTGGCTCAGAGTGTTCTCCATGGACATGAACAGCTGCCACAGAGGGCGCAGCAGCGTCAGCTCACCGGCCCTGCAGAGCAAACAGAACACATGTACGTCACATACCATAAAGAGGAGCACTCTGGGAAAGGTAAAGCTGTGGCAGGAAAAACAACAACAACAACAACAAATACAATTATAATGACTTTGGATCTTGTAACTTCCAACAGCCATAACAAAATGTGTACTGCTCAAATTGATTGCATATTTCTAGATTGCCCCAAAAGAGGAAAAAAAGTATTTGTTATTTATTATAATAAAAAAGTCATTCTGTATCTATCTGTATGATCAAGTATCATAAACAATTTAATTTACAGACATGAATAGCGCTTAGAGAGGCACTATGTACTCTATTGCTATTTTATTGCTGCAAATAGTTTGCAATGTTTTTTTCTTCTTCTTTTTTTCCCCCCTTTCTAAAATCCAGAATCTCTAATAATAACGCAAATATTAATATTTTCAGAACCGTATCTGCTGGACACAAGAAGCATAGTACTTTACTGAAAGTCCATTATCAGTATATGTGCCATAAGGGCTTCAAGTTTCCACAGTGCAGAAGTACAATTTGCATATAGAGTTGCAACGTGACTTTGGAAGAGCCCCATTCACTTTGGCCTCTCAGTTTGAGCACTAAAATTGGTATGAAACTAAATCAAGCCAAAACCCACAAGCTTGTGTGCACGCAAACTTTTTCAGGCAGCATAATTCAGCTGCAGCTTAAACTAAGTCCCTTCTGAATTAGCTTCCGGTAGCCGAGTCTGTAAACACATGTGCAAATTCCTGCACACAGCCTTTATCTAATTTCCGTGGCGACTACTACGACATGAGGAATTAACAAGGCTTTATGCCAACCCTGTGATGCATCCTTAACCTCTGGAGAGGGAAATAGGTGCACCGGGTCCTCTTAGCCAAGAAAGCATTACTTACGAGCAGGGGCCCAAGTGAGAATGATGGTGCATATTACTTTTGGGTTCCAGACATGACAATATAAGCCTACAGTTTTTAGCAGAAGCATTAGAAGCATTAGAGAAAAGGGATGAATGCATGGATATGTTTCTTACGTCTGTGACTGACACTGCAGCAGGCGGAGCAACAGGTGAATGGCTTTGAGTCGCTGGTTCCCAGTCTGACGGCAGGCCACGCCCACCTGCCACTCCCAGATGTCAGACAGTGGCAGGTGAAGGAGCACTTGGTCATCTGCTAACATCTGCTTGAGTATCTCAAAACCTGATGAGACCACAAGCGAAAGGGCAGAGAGGTTAATGACCTGAGGATTTATTTGGGTACTTTGAGGAGTCAACAAATGAAAGCAGGTTTGCTAAAATGAAAAAGGAGTGTGTATCTTGAATTGAAGCACCTGTCTGGAAACGTCCTCTGTGCCCTCCTGTAACGGTGAACTTGTAGCCCCACTCTGTGTTGCTCATGTCCGACATAAACCTGTAGTACAGGGTATCACCTGAGAAGAAAAACACACAGACGGGGTTTAAACACATTAGTCAACATATCTAAAAATGGGAACCCATAAATCAGAAAAGGAACATTTAAATATTTCTCACCAGGAATCTCAAAGTCCAACCATTTCTGAGGGGAGCCACTGAAGTTGTGGACGTCCTGGAGGAAATCACTGCTGCTGGACATGAGGAGCTCATCACAGCCTTCCTCTGTGTAGCAGCGGGAGTCAAACTTCACTGACAGGTAGATGGCTCCTGGGATGTGCACCTTGTCCTAAAGAGAGACAAGAAACTGAATTAAAAGAAAGAAATGCCCCGTTTCAAATAAAGACCTGTACTAATACATCGATTATTTTGCAAGTTCTTCTTTAGTCAGCCATTATACATGTTGTGACCAGCTCAACGTTGGAAATATTAAAGCTTTTTTAAAACAGTTATGGCTGTAATTGATGATACACCTCCCTGGTAGACCACCAATACCCACAGATAGGGACGATAACATCACTGTTACGAAATAAAACTACTATGTGCAATTTGTCATGTACATTTACTCATTTTTTTCTGGCTGCTACTTCAATACTCAGACTGTAACACCACTGTTGAGAGGTGACTGTGATGTGTGCAATATACCCTTTTTATACAAAATTGCTGTTTGCCACTTACTGCTGCCTCATTACTTTTATATGTTCACTTTCTATAATGCTGCTACTTGTTTCTGTTACCATGAGTGTGCATTTATTTGTATTTTTTCTGGTGATATGCTTGCTTCTATATTTAATATGTTACTCCGTCTCCTTCCTTTGCCGTAATATCGTACATTTCCCTGCTGTGGGATAAATTACAGAATTTTTGATCCTGACTCTAAATTGTAACAAAAAGGAATGTTACCCACCTCAAAGTTGGTGTTGTTGTCGTATGGGTGTTTGGACTCTCTGATCTGCACAGCCATGCCTGGCTCCTCCATGAACTGGCAGGCAGTGAGGGACAGACTGCACAGCATACTCTGGCTGCAACCCTTCAGCACCCTCTGGAGAATCTGATTATGAATGGATAATCACACTCACATTAATCCACAGAGCACCTACAACGAATCAAATGTTAAAAACACAACATAATCTCCTAATTGTTCTCCTTTATGCCCCACCTTCTCCCAGAGCGGCCTCTCCTCCAGCTGCATCAACATGTCCAGGATGTAGGCCATGTGCGAGGCGCCGTTCAGCTCCAGGGCCTCCTCGCTCAGTGCTGCGTCGGCGGGCCAGTCGGCCAGCAGCGAGGCCAGCACGTGGCGGGCGTATAGCGTGGCGATGGCCTGGTTGACCTTCACCAGGTATTGACGAACTGCTCGATTGCTGCGGACGTCCAGCTCCTTGTGCAGGAGAGCTGAACTTTTGGTGCGCCGCTGTTTGGCGTAGCTGAGCTGCAGGTCGTTCTCAGAATTTGTGATGAGCTTCTGGGCCACAACGTTGATCTCCTCTATGGCCTTTTCACAGTGGCTGGGTTTGGACTGTGGGTGGGAAGACAATGATGGGGAGATATTAGAATATTGACATATGGAAAATGTAATAAAAACACCTTTCCTCAGAGTTTCTCTTCTCTTCTCGTTGTAGTTTGTAAGGCTTAAGAGTTTGTAGTTTCGATTGTTTTGGAGTTGTATGAGTTCTTATCCATAGTCAGTTTATTTCCTATAGTAGATGTCAGCAAATGATTATAGCCACCTAAACAAAGTGTCACCAAAAACATATATATATCAGTTAAATGTATGCTATAATTAGACATACTGTTCTGATGGAGAACTGATCAGTTATCTACGATCTCTCTATCCATCAGACTCCATTTACTAAAAGAGTAATTTACCTTGTAAAATGAAGAGTTGCTGGTCTACTGCTGACCTTGATTAGTTAGTGTGTTATTTTATACATTTAGAGATTTAGAACTAACCCTTTGAAACTCTGAAAGAATTGGTAAACCAGCAACACCCTTGTTCTGAGAGGTATAATTGCAGTTTTTGTTAATGGAGTCTGGTTGCTTTCAAGAGAGCATAGATAACAGCGTCAGTTACACATCGGTAAATAATGTGTTAATGCTATGAAAATATTCTAAAATGTGGAGTACACTTGAACTGATATTTATTATTTTAAAGTGGCTAGATATGCTGCTGCCCCCATCGCCTTTAGTATATTGCGTAGCTTCTGTGCCATCACCCCTGTCTGTTTCTCCAAACTGGGAGAGTAACAACCATTATGAACTGTACAGTAGGTATTACACTTACAGCAGATAAGTACCTTAAAGCCCATGTTTCATGTTGTTAGCCAGTCACAAACTACTGTATGCTTTTTGAGGGCACATCAACAACTCACCACGCATGACACCACAATCATGTCAGTGTCCACAGCCTTGGTGTTCCTCTCCTCGGAGCGAGGCCGCCTGCCAGGCTGCCACTTCTGAGCCAGCGTCCGGATTGTTTCATCTGTTTTTATCTCTTCTCCGTCAAATCTGATAATAACACAAAGGCACAACACATAACAGAGAGGTAGTATCAGATTGTGAAGTATGACCTTTACCACGCAACATCATATTAAAAGAAAAGTCAATAAAAAAACAATCTGTCGGCTGACCTCTTCTGCACCTCCAGGAAAAAGGAATCGGTTCTCTTCATCTGCAGCTCATACATGGCTCGCAGGATGGGGAGAGGGGCGTTTAAGGCATCGTGTGTGATCTGTGTGAAAAAGAAGAAAATCACTGTAAGGTTTCTAGATAAATAAACAAGTAAATTAGATTTTCATTTAGCTTTTTACTGCACTGTGCAGATATAAATAGCAATGTTCTAATGGGAGGGGCAGTGATTCTACAATCAGCCCCAGCAGTCAACATGTTTAAGTGTCCTTGCGTATGATACATGGCTCCCGTTGGAATGTCCCTTTGGATAAATGTGTCAAACACATGTAATGTAATGGGACTGAAAGAGACCATTAGGGACGTTTCTATTGTATTGCATTGTTTTGAAGCAGTGTTCTTAAACTGTACATTAATAGTAAATTGTAACTTCAGTCAAAATGATTTAACTACAAATAAAACATTTAAATAATAATCTAGCGGACTGAAATGAATGAGTAGTTTGCACTTATGGACATCTCTTATAGTATCCCTTATCACCTGGAAGCAAATCTTTGTCTCCTCATCGAGCCCCTCTAAGGGGTCGGGCTTGTTGCTGACGTCGGTCTCGTCGGCACAGCAGCTGGAGTGGTCCGAGTCGTGCTCTTTGTCCTGCTCTCTTTGGTCCCGCTCTGGGTCCTGGGCCATGGAGTGGATCTCCCTCTTGGAGGAGTAGAGCATGATGGAGAGGATCTCCAGGTCTCGCAGCAACCACAGCTTGGTGAAGCCGGTCCCTTTGCTGCACTTCCTCACCAGCAGCTGCGTGAGGCCTGACTCCTGGATGTCCTCCTGAGCGTGCTCTACTCCATGTTTCTACACAAGAGAAGAAATAAAAAACATCATCTAAGCCAGTTGCTCCTAGCCTACACAACCACTCAGATGTTGTTCTGGAGACTTTTAACACTGACCTGAGACAGTTTAAGAGAGTTGTGCAGTCCTGAATTTGAGTCAATCTTATGTCATACGGATTTAAAATAAGCTCATCAAGACTATTTCAACTGTGTCTATACTTGTCTCGGTCAGAAATCAATGATATGTCTCCAGTTTGTTCAAAATGCTGCAGCCAGCGATAAAATAAGAGACCATATTACCCCAGTCTTTGAATATCTGCACTGACTACCAGCGAGATTCAGAATAGATTATAATATGTTACTGTTTTTTAAGCCCAAGCTAATCTGCTGATCCTTTTACTTTTTATGGGCTGGTTCGCAACATTTTTCGTGGTTCCACGTGCCAGGCTCAAAACTAAAAGGCACCAGTGCTTTCACCTTTAATTTGGAACAAATTGTCTGAGGTAATTGAGAATGCAATATCAGTTTCCTCTTTTTAAAAAGCCTAAATATGTTCCGTTTGAATAGGTTTCTTCTGGGAATCACGCTCTTTAAAAAAAAAGTTTTAATCCGTTCTTTGTTTGCTGGTGAGTGTGTGTAGTTGTATCTACTCATATATACAGTATATATCTAACATAACGATTTATGTTGCTGGTTTTGGCTTTTATTGTATCTAGAGCACTTTGTAAACATTATTTTAATAAACTTGTTATACGCATACATTTTTGTTTTGCTTTTCAAATTCTGAGGTGGTAGGTACCTTCAGTGTGTTGTAGAGGCCTTTGAGGGCCAAGGAGAGAACCCAGGATGCCTCCACGGCATCAGGAGAGCCGTTGTCCTGGCTGGCCTGCAGCAAGTGGCTGATGATGGAGGTGAAGTTCCTCAGGTACCGGCTGAGCAGGGTCTTAGAGCTGCCGTCGCCCTCTGACTGCCCGGGGAGACCGGCTGCAGTGGAGTCCAGAGACTGGATCAGTTGGTAGTCCTTCACTAGAAAGAAAAGAACACAGAGGGTAAATTCCATGTTTATTCTCACACAAAGTAACCAGGGTGCGCTACAACGGCACCAACCTGTTTTCCTCTTTCTTGTCTTAACATCCACCACTGCAGCGTGGTTCTTCTCTGTGAAGTGTTTGAGCAGGATCATGTTGTGCTGTTCATTGGCGTTGTCGATGAACACTGTTTGGGTGCCCACACACAGCACCTGGCAGACACACAGAGGAGTTCAAACTGAGCTTATAGAGTCAGAGACGACACTGTACACTAATCGCTACAGTGGTCAGTATTGTACACACCTCAGGGAAGCCCACCAGCACCAGCAGAGTGAACAGGTTGGTGCGTTTGAGAGTTTGTGGCAGCAGCTGAATACAGTGGTCCGTGAAGGCAGCGATGACTGTGCTCCACTCAGGACACGCATTCAGACTGTGTAAGATATCTGCCACTGTGCACGCCCAATCCAGACCAATACGACTGCAAAACAGAGCATAAGAAGAGAGATATCTCAAATGAACTGCAACAGATGCTGGCGGCATATATTTCACAGACATTTTGCAAAATAAAATCTCAAAGTGTGTGATTTTGGTAATCCTTCAGTTTCTCAGTTCTGCATCTGATTTTGCAGATTTGTTGAATATTTTAGTAGGGTTATTATAACAAAGATTAGTGAAGATGGATGTCCTCAGAGGCAAGTAAGAAACACAATTCTCATTTCCATTTTCTTAGTCTAAACAGAGTGGAAAAAAAGTTATGGATTTGTATTTTCCTTTTATTTAGGAACATTTTTCTAACTGTTGTTGTTGTTATACTAATTTCTGCCACAAGACTGAAAAGCGCCATTACTCGATGTTCTAAATAGACTTAAAGCATGTTTTACAGTCTCTGGACATGGAAGCAATGTAATATATCATACTAATTACCTTGTTTTAAGAGTGCAGGGAGAAAAAAAGCTTATCGGGAAGAAAACATGAATGCGTATATTCCTATGTCCTAAACATAAACAAAAAAAATGAAAAACTAGAAAAGATTATCCTGGCAAAACCTTGTTTCTCACCTGTCCTTAAGCAAAGTAGAGACAATAGTTTGGACTTGGACTTAAACAATGGATCAGAATAATGTTTGTCTCTCACTTGACTCTCAGGGCTTCTGTACTATTGCCAGGATTATACAAAAATCTGATTTCTAAGTCCTGTCTGACTTATTGGCAATGTTAAAATATTAGGATCCAACATGGATAATAACAGCATGTGAAATCATGTTCTTTGCTTCATGGCAGGGGTAGACATTAAGGGTAAAATGCCCTCCGGGCCGGTGGAATTGTATTATCACTGGCCCCACCATTGTAACCACTGGCCCGGAGCATTCGTCCAAAATAAATCGACTAATAATGAAGAAAATGTGTTGCAATAGTAATTTATGCACAAACTACACTACTTGTACTACAACATTTGAATCATCAGTTCTTCCTCATTTTCCTCAATTGTTTATATTTGGTTTATTAAAATAATGATATTGTGGACATTGTTAAAAAATGTCTGCTATTATTATGAGTATTATTATTTGTATAATGCACTTTCTGCCTTCCTGTCATTAGGAGTTAGAAATGTAATGGCTATGTAATTGATTTGATTAGAACCTTAATTATCTTAAACTGCTGGGACATTTCCCTAAGCCAATACCTTTATATTGTCTACTCTTCACTTACTTGTCAGCATAGGTCGGCATTGATGTACAGAGCCGACAGAAGTTTATATTGGCATCATATTGACTGGTGCAGCCAGTGACGCGTCCTAAAACCAGGAAGTAAGCTGCTGGTTCCCTCGACAAAAAAGTAATGGGATTTCTCCACAGGGTTTTGGAAAATAGCTGGAAATAAGGTCTGTGGAAAACAAACCTGTTTGATAAATGCACTTTGTTCAGCCGGATAATATCCACATGTCTACCCTACTTTTATAATTTTCGAATCATAAATCTAATCGATAGATTATAAAAGGGTTTTAGGACGCGTCACTGCACCACTAGAAAACAACTCCATCGATCAAACTGGCTGAAACTTTCTCTCCCTCTTCTTCTCATGCTCCCTGTCACTCTCCTTTAACTCCTCCGGTGACTTTCTTTATTTGAAGATTGTTTTTTTCCCGGCGCTTGGCCGGTTACCGCTGGTATTAAAAACATTTTGGCGAATGGTTAGGTGGCGCGATAGTCTGTAGTCCGCTCCGCTAATTTGGAACAGTCTGCAAAAGGAATGGAAGTTGAGCAGTTTGGTTCCATTACATGTTTTTAAAGCAAGGTTAGATGCTATCCAATCGGTAAATGCTACTAGCTATACAAACTGTAGTCAATGTAAATATGCCATATGATGTCCTCTTTGTTTTTCTGTCATGTTTGTATTCATGTTGGAACCTACTTGCAGCAGGTCACCATTGAAAAAGAGGTCAATGATCTCAATGGGTTTTCACCTGAATAAATAAAGGTTTTGAATTGAATTGTAGTGAAGGAGCGCGCTCCCGCTCACGGGAGCCTAATCGCGCTGCGCTCCCGCTCACGGGAGCCTGCTCGCGCTGTGCTCCGCAGCAAACAGCCGTTTGCTTTTCAGCCAACAAGGACAACCGACTCACGAAACGCTATGTTGTAGCGTTGATAAACGAAACAATTTAACAAAAAAATGTTTAAAGCAATATTTTTAGTGGCCCGAGCGGGCAAGTGGAAAGTACTATATGCTGGCCCGGGGTGTCTAAATAGTGCTTCCGGGCCAGCGGGCCATTTATAATGTCGAGCCCTGCTTTATGGTATTAAAAATATCTCACATTGCTTGATCCATGAAGGTGCTAACAAGTGCAGACTTGTTGTTAGTTTAATACCTGCAAATAAATTGATTTTACAAGCTACAAAACATTCCTGTGGGATTAACAGGTTTTACTTCTTTTACCTGTCTAAACAGACGGCTCCGAGGCTGAACAGCAGCTGGGTGGTCTTCCAGCCCTGGATGTCTGAACTGGTTGCCTCTGCTTGTGTTAACAAGTCATATTTGTCAGCCAGAGCCTCAGTAACGGCAGAGTCGGACTCCATCGGAGGGATTCGGAGCAGCAGTTGACCCAGCAGCCCCAGGGTGAGGTGGTACGTCTCGTTCAGAGAGCCAGCATTGGAAATGACCGCCCTGAAGAGCTTGGGCAGGATGGAGTTCAGACTGGGCAGAGACAGGGTGCTGCCCTGGGGATAGAAAAAAGAAGATGTAAATGTTAAAAAGTAGGAAAACATAAAGACAATGCTGACAAATAGTGAACATTTAGAAAAGAATGAATGCTGAGTTTGAAATAATTACATTTTATAACCTAAGTGTTGACAAACATTTTTTGGGGGGATTAATTATAGTGTGTGACTTTCTGGGCTAAATCTTTGACCTCCTGGAGCCTCAATGGTTGCCTGGAAACTTCAAGGTGAGGACAAAGCTGAAGGAATTTACAACACCTGCCCAAGAAGAACTAGAGTTCAGCACATACTCCTTGTAAAGAAAAATGTGCATGGAGCAATAAAATGAAAGATAACGTGTTAATTAGCGAGCTTTAGAGGCGCTGATAGGCAGATGTTGTTACCTAACTTTAGTAACTACATTAATACTCATTTGCTGTTATCTGTAGCTTCATATTTTACACACAGATAAGGGAAGTATTCATTCTGACAGCCAACTCTCAGCACTATCTCTTAAGCGTTTCATAAAACCATAAAAACCTGTCTTAGGTTTCACGTACTGGTATGGCAGGGGGCAGCATGGCTGATAGTAGTCCCAGGATCCTCTCTCTGGAGCACTCTGAAAACACATGCTCCTGAAGGAGAACTGGGGGAAGCCTCTCAGTCCCTTTGACAACTTCAGCTGCTGGAGAAGTGACTGTTCCTGAATCAGGCTCTGAAGCTTAGAATGGTAGAAAGAAACACACAAATATAACCAACAATTCTGATCCTGACAGCCAAGGGATAAGCACTAATGACCACCATCAGAGTCTGGTAGAGGTATTCTCAGTATTTACCATGCAACACAGGAGAGAGGGGGTCCTCGCTGGACACAGAGGGGGTCTGACTGAGGCTGGGGGAGTCCAGCGTGTCTTGGGTAACCAGCTTCCTTTTCTCCCCTTCTGCAGTGCCTGGTGGGGACAACATCTCTGAAGGAACAGGGGGAGGAGAGCCCAACTCCTTTGTTTTATTCTCCTTCCCTGATGGCTTGATCTGGGGGTAAGAGCAGAACAACAATTCGGTAGGTAGACGGCTCAAACTCTTCAAAAGTTAGAATACTGCATACAGTTTTACCTATATAAACTTTAGCTGATTTACAAAAATAGGTAGAGGTATATTTGTAGCGCATATACTGCCATGTTTGTGAATCTAGTAAGGTGATCTGCTTCCCAATGTCTTTCTTCTTCCTTAAACTTTATTGATCCACTCCCCTAACAGAGATTATTAAGTGTATCCTATCACGTCAGTTATGTTCCTTACTGTGTCCCTGGGAGATGTTAGGGAGCAGATGGCTGCAGTGTTGCCGGGGACAGAGGAGGTGTCAGTGGCTTTGCTGAGCTCCTGAGAGGACTCCGGAGAGACAGGACACAGCTCACTGTCAGAAGACGATTCATTGGGCGACAGCAGGGCGAGCAAGGCTGAGGAACGAAGACCTATGTGGATTGAAAAGAAAGGTTTGATATACAATTAAAAATGGTTAAACATGAGTAAACAATGAAAAATCTCCCTCATACAATTAATTTAGTTTGAAAATACAGAACATTGTTGTACCCAAGTTCATCAAACATGTGGGAGACGGGAATGGATAGATGAAGCTTATCTCTCCAAGGGTCAATTTTGTGTTTAAAGGCCATGTAATGCATCTAACACAGTTGTTTTTTAACATATAGTTTAGATATCACCAGAATAAAAATAAATACAAATGTTTAAAGTTTGGTCATAATTAAATGACATATACGTTAAAAACCGATGTTGGTTCCGAAGTTTGCCGAGTACGCCCCCGATCACTCCCGAACGAGCGGTGACGTCACACGTGGCAAATATTGCCATCAGTCCAAATGGCAAGCAACGCGACAACTTCAGACAGCGACAGCGATCATTCAAGCTCAGATTCGGTGGGTTATCTGGATTCAGTTACAGAAGTAGAGAGTGAACCAGCTAGCCTTTCACTTCAAGGCATCTTGCCTTATCAGTACGAGCCTCCTGCCCGGCAATCGAACAACGAGGCAGAAACTTGTGAAAGAGAAGCGGATTCCGCAGCCGGCGAGACTCGAGTCGGCAATACTGAATGGTAAATTCTGTTTTATTTAATTTGACCTGCACTGAATGTCGATCTTAATTTGTCATCTGTTCCTCACACGTCCGGCAGATATTGTTTTTTTTTTATGTTATGTACAATATTCAGGTGTACATGTCAATGCTGTGAAAGCATGCCCACTGCAGATGAATGTGTATGCTGCAGAGAGATCTGGCAGGTGATGGAACAAATAGACAGTTTGCAACCTACTGACCAGATAGCAGAGTCCTGCATCGGGTCGGGTATCCGCGGGTACCCGACGGGTGACCCGCAAAAAAGGTGATTTGCGGGTGGTATTTTTTCAAACGCTTTTTTCCGGGTTCGCTTCTGGGTAAAACAAAGATGATGCGGGTCCGGTTGCGGGTGTTGCATAATAAATATATTTAAACAATAATAATTTAGTTGAATGTTTAAATCCTCAGACCTCTCCTCCGCGGGACCGAGCATAATCATAACCTCTGCAGTGCATCTATCTGCTGCTGAGCGCACCACATTCTGAATGGCTGGTGAAGCTCTCTATAGCGGAGAATACAGCATTTTCAATAACTCTTCCTAAAGAGCGAAATCCAACGTCTGGGAGGCTTTTGGTGTCATCCTAGATCAGGGGTCTCAGACTCAATTTACCTGGGGGCCGCTGGACGTAGAGTCTGGGCAAGTCTGGGCCGCTTCAAGTATTCCGCAAAACATTTATTAAAAAATACAACATTAACAGTTCTTCAACATCTTCTTACATGAACGTTTCACAACATAACTATTACAGTTTGCTCGTTCCTTTGCTAACTCGCCTTCTGTAGAGACCTGGCAGCGCTTCCCTCGCACAACAGCTGAGCCACTTTGTTCGAGGGAGGAAGCAGTGAAACCCTCGCTATGGCTTGAAGATGTGCAGCATAAGTCTGGACCTGTACTATGACTTATTGAAGTTCATGGTGGAGAATAGCTGTTCAGCAATATATGGCTCCCAAAAAGGCCATGGTCCGCTTGAACATCCTGGAATCCAGGGGAAGGGAGGGGGGCATTATCTCATGAACTGTCCAACGCTTGTCTGCTTCCCATTCACCTTCCCTGAACTTGGCTTTGAGCTCAGAATTGCCTGCAGGTCGATGACCCCCTCCCATTTGAAGTACAACCAGGGCATTTCACATCAAAGAGAAGGGGTCTGCAACATTTGGAAGTGACTCTGTGTGTCGTGAAGTCTGCAAACGCTGATCGAATCTCCTGTACTTCCAATGGGCAATCACATAATACTTCGCCACTCTCACCACTGAAGCTGTGCCCCTGTCCATGAGAGCTTGCAGAGGAATGGCAGAGGTTTGAGGGGCCTGGCTTCCATACATCAGTTTGTAGAGAATGCTCTGCATGCATATGCTGCACAACAAGCTGGCCTGGCCCTGCAACTTCTTATTCAGAGCATTCAGCTCGCTGCGCGTGGGATGTCAAACAAGAAAAGCAAGCATGAGCCATTTGGGATCACTCAAGCGCGGAACAGCCATCCACCCTTCTCCAGCATGAATAACTTTCAGTTAGTTCTAACTCAAAAAACCTCTCAGGAACGTTTCCCCTGCGAAGCACACGACCTCTGTGAAGTAAGCACATCCTCATTATTACATGCTATACTCAATTCCTCCAAAAAAGCGGAACTGCGGTGCCTTAAGCGCCTGGATCTGATATGGTCGATGCATTTCCACAACGACAGACTCACTTGTCAAACTTCAAGCATGTTGCCTGCAAAGAGCCTGCTGATGGAGTTCAATGCAGTGCAGAGCAATAGAACTCCTCCACACCCTCCTCC
>NW_011370191.1:200262-217870 GCF_000735185.1 Notothenia coriiceps
CGCCACCACAAGACCTCTCATCGCTAGCCTGACAGGTAGCACTACAGAAGGGCCCGCATGGCGTGACTACAGACGCACATGGCCGGTTGGTTACCTGGTTCAGGCACCCTTGCGGCAATTCCAAGGTGGCAGGGGCCTCGGGGCAATGCAATTCGGCGGGCGCACTTAACACCCGAGGTTTAACTTGGTCAGGGTGTCCTGAGGAGTGTGTGGTGAAATCGACGTACGTCGAGACGACTAAAGAGGAGGGAAGCCGACGTCCGACTTATTGTCTGTCAACCTTAGCGCCCCGTTTTTACGAGAGACGTGCTGGGGTAGAGTCGCAAATAGTGGAAATGCAAAGATGACGTTATGTTCGGTGTGAATAACAGCAACAGTGAGAGCGCGAACACTGAAAACGCACACGGAGCCCACCAAAACCGAACACAAAGCGAACAGCGATTTGTCCGTTTTGGTGTGGCTATGGTGCCTCGAGGTCGCGCTACAGGTGTTGCAGGCGTTAGTCTTCGTGTGACAGCGAAGGTGTCCTCCCACCCCCCACTCGATAACCTCGATGTTTGCTCGGCAATTGTCCGGCTCTCAACTTTAAGTCGACTTATGTGCGATCAAATGTGTTCGGGTTTCACTAAAACCTCTTGTTTAACGTGTTATATTTGAGATAAGTCATTTCCGGAGTGTTAACCTTTATATAAGTCACCTTTACCGGTACTGTTACCCTTGTTGAAATTCGTATAAATGCGCTTTAACAACTTGTTAGGAATGTTCAGGGACTTTACAGGTTTATTTGCAATAAGACACAATCTATTTAGGTCGGAAGTAGTGAAAGGTGACAAAAGTAACTTATAATTTGTGTAGGTTACTAGAAAGGTATGTTATTTTGTGTTTATTTTATCTTTATTTATCTGTTTTGGAAAGGCACAATCAAGGCGAGCCATCGCTTCTTCAGAAGTCTCTCTCTGGTCGGGTATTAATTGTGTTGTCGAATCACGTCTTGCTTATGTGTGCACCTTTGTGGTTTTTGTTTTCTTAGTCTCTCTCTATGACTTTATCTATTATTACAAAACATAAGGAAGGCGACTAAAGAGCGAGTTGTATGACAGCATGGCCTTGGGAACGCGATGTTGAAAAAATAGATTGTAAGTTACTTACCCCTCCTGCGTGCGTACACAGACAACACCGACACTTTACAAAAGGAGCTAACCGATATCGTTGTAACTACGTATGCCACCGAGCCTTCTAAACACGTGGCTTTAGCGCTCGCAGTCTTTAAATCAATTATGTCCCACAAATACGGTCTGAACTCGAATTTCACGGAGTGGTTCTCTTGGTCACTTGAACGGTATCCACTAGACTTTATATGATTTGTCGACACACTTCACTATGAGTCTCCATTGCGGTTTTTTTACTTAGATTGCTCACGACTGTATGAGAAATAGTAAAATGCGCTCGAAAATTACATAAACTAACCGAGCCGTGTGCATATGGGTTTTTATCTGAGTACGATCGTCGACCGGTAGCTTTCTTAGTTACAATGGTTCCTTTTTAATTGTTTCTGTGGGAATAAAAATAAATACGTTGTCATTTAATCATGTTAGAATGTTTGACACTAAAACCTTTACAACACATATGAAATGTAACAAAGAACCTTTTTTAATTGTGAAACATTTACTAACATGAGAACATTTGAATAAATGCAGAGGCGCTTTGGTAAAAATGTGGTCAAGTCCGACCGTAGCTGAAGACTTACGTGCTAATGTCTTAAAGCGGTAGACTTTAGGACTATCGCGCGAGGGGCCGCCAGAGTCCCATGTCAGAAGCATAGAGCCGAATCGGTCGTGTCACGTGCCGTCGGCCCCTGATGCACTAAAAACCCGGCTCATGTGGTCGTGGCTGCTTCGTTTGACAGCTTATTCGACTATTATAGCTATGAAGGATTACTTCTTTTTTGCAATATGTCTAATATACTACTATAACCTCTTTTTTTTTTTTTATTTTACCAATACGATGCGGTGCATAATCACATCGGTTACCAATTGTTTTAACCGAATATCTTGTACTATACAACATAAAATGAACCATGTGTTTATTATACTCCAACATGTACTGACGACTGTCTAGTATCTGGTCGCTGAGAATTATAAAGAGGAGGAGTGTACACATCCAACAAAGAAAAGGGTTCGTTTGTACTCGAACGTATGTGTCTTTTTCTTGATGTGTTCGTCCGACAAAAACTGACGACTTTGCTCTCAAATTACCATAGAAAGGCGGGGGGTAGTAGACATCGCTGATTCATAAATAGTACTTTGTTTCGACGTTATCCGTCAACCCAGTTAGGTATAACTGTGAAATGACACAGTCTGCACCCGGTAGTTGCACGAGACACAACAACAAAACATTAACTTCTATGGCGGGAGTAACAGTCACAGGTGTGTGACTCTGTCTCCGGAGTTGTGTGAATTGCTGGACCCAACCGCCTGCTGATCTTAACGCGTATACAACGCCCATCGCCCCGTCCAAGCCATTAACGTTGCGAGTGCCCGACGCCCCGCCCTCGCCCAGGAACACTTTAGTCTGGCACCGTCCTGAGACGTCTATCTTCTGTGGCTGCTCTTTGGTCCCCGTAATAATCGGTCGGCGTCCGAAAGTATCTTCTTCCGACAGAGTCACAAACCTGTGACTTTATCGCATACGAAGGTTGATCGTTTGTCGTGGTTGTGTGCTCCGTCAACTCACCGGGTGATTGTCATGCATCTTATAACTAACTGGTTGACGGGTAAACGGTCGAAGACAAAGTGATATTAACTGAGAAATCAGCGATGTCTATACCATGTGAAATTTCTACTGGCTAATTTGAGAAGAAGTCGTCAGTTTTTGTCGAACCGAAAATAAAAAGACACATAGCGTCTCACAGTTTGACCTACGAACCCTCTTCTTCTTTGTTGACTGTCGTACACTCCTTTATATCATCTCTCGCAAGACCTACTACAAGACGAGTTCTCGAGTACTGTGGAGTATCAAATTAAAACATGTTCTAGTTATGTTTTATAGTACCAATATTCGGTTGCAGAACATTGGTAACAATGTATTATTCACCGATGTATTGTAAAAATAAAGAAGAGGTTTACATGAATAAATATGTAGCGACATATGAGAAAAAAAGTTAATCCTTGCATAGCTATAGGTCGAAATGACTGTTCAAACATTGCAACCACGACCCACATGGAGCCGGTTTTTAGTCTTCAGGGCGACGGACCGTACGACGACATTCGGCTCATGGCCTTCTGAAATGGGACTTTGCGCCCTCCGGCGGATAGTCCCTAAAGTTACCGGTTTAGACATCTTAAGCTGTATTCAGACCGTCGAACCTTGACCCAAGATTTTACCAAAGCGTAGCTCATTATGTAAAATTTTCAGTAAGGTTAAATGTTATAAATAAACCAAGTTTTCTTTGTACATTAATCATTGTTAGTAACAAGGTTTAGTGTTCAGACATTCTTTAACATTGATTAAATGACAAATATTTATTTCTTTCCCAGGAAAAACAATTAAAAGTGAACATGTACTACTGAATAACCCGGCACATGTAATCAGATAAACCATTATACCACTGCTCGGTGTTGTATAATTTTTCACCATTTTAAGTTATTTCTATAAGGCTGCTTAAGTAAAAACCCGAATGAATCAAGAGTGAAGGTTGAAAAAAGATATAACGAGTCAGCTGATCCCGTTCAAGTGACAAGAGACCACTCGTAAATCGAGTCGACCGTATTGGGACATTGCAAGTTGATTAAGAACTGGGCTAAAACACCGGTAGGAGTCGTCGGATACTAGTTACAAATAGCGTTAGTCCTTTGAAGGTCGAGTGTTGTTGTTGTAGCGAGAGGTAAGTACTTAACAATCTCATGTTTTTTCGAAAATGCTCCAGGCCAATGGTATACAACGCCTTTTTATCGCCTTCCAATTGTTTTGTTTTTCTTTCACGGCGTGCTCCGCCCACATTCGAACGGTGCCAACACTGCAGTGTTGTCGACCGCAATTACCGGGGAGGTATTTTCTGTGTTAGAGTTTTACTCGCTACAGGGTGTACTTTGAGGGTTTTGACTCTGCAGACCGTTTACATGCATAAAAACCTTCATAACACACAAGGGGACGGGTAATAACCGGAAAAAGCATGACATGGGACCTTTAAGTGTTTGTGCTCAGTTACATGAAGCAATCAACACAAGTCTGGTTGGCAAAGGAGGCCACGCAAGTAGTTTGCCTTGCATCTAGTCTTGCTAAAATAACCTGCTGCTGGCTTTAGTTTGATACTTAGATTAAAGACTCCTCATCCAGGTATCAGCAATAAATTAACAAAACAAGTGTATTTTCCAAAATGTGGAACGAGTCCTTCAATAACGAATTTCTGGTTTGAACTTACCTTTTCCAGGCTGCCCCTTTAGCAAACAGTCAGTGATGAGCTGGGAGCAGTGTGTCTGCAGAGATGAGGCCTGGCTCAAGGTGTTGCTGTCTAAAGACTCGCCCTCCATCTGCTTCTGACTGCTAAGCTCTGACGTGTAGAGAGCCAAGGCAGCAAAAAGTAGCCAGGAGTAGTTGTGGATGTAGGGCTGGATCAGGCGGTGGCGGTCACTGATTCGTATTGTCACCATGGGGTAGACTGTGATCCGATGGGTGGGCAGGTGCTAGAGATGGGAATGATAAAAACCATTAAGCCAACAATTCGGAGGTCAGTGATTAAAATGTGTTTAAAACAGAATAAGACACTTTAAATGCATCACCTGTCGGGATACTTCTTTGCATTGTAACAACCAAAGCACAGGTCAAAGTCTTCACAGACGTTGCAGTTGATCCTGCTGCCTACAATGAGCCCCTGGCAGTGGTCACATGCATACTCCATGTTCACCATCTCATGGTCGTCCTCATGGCCCTCAGGCTTGGCACCACCTGGTAAAAAAACACACATTTGGTTCTGCTTTTATCTAACTTACAATAAGTGACTGTGTGAGTGGTGCCGTGGAGTGTGTGAGCTCACTGAGGAAGCAGGTCTTGCAGAGGTCCATGTCCATGCACTGCAGACATCGGTAGCGGTGCCAGGGAGCCATCCTCTCGCAGCCGTCACAGGAGATGACAACATTGAGCAGGTCACAATAACGTGCGATGAACATGTGCATCTGTGGATAAAAGCAGGTACATGTAAGTACACGGTATTATTATAAACAATAAGCTCCTATATATGGTGAGCAAACACCTGCATACATCTTAGCTTAGTGTAAGTGGTGAGCTGCAGTGATAAGTCAACAAATGGATTAGTCAAACGAAGGTAAAACAATCACCAACCTAGCATTTTTCATGAACATTTCATTTTTTTAAGCCTCATATATTTTAATTATTTGATTTATTTTTTATGTTATATTTAATTACATTACCGTTATTGAAATTCAAAACGTCAATAAGGGTCTACATTTATTCTGTGGACAATGTCTGTATATTTGTATACCTTTCTTATTTCTATACTGCTGTTAAAAATATTTATACCTCCTCATAATGTTCATAGTGTAAATACATTCAGTCTGTTTATACCCGTAACATGTTTATATATATATTCATATTGTACTTGAACAACTCTGCACTTTCTGCTGTTTTCCACTTCTGGATAGATGCAAACTACATTTCGTTGTCTTAGTACCTGTACTCTGTGCAATGACAATAAAGTTGAATCTAATCTAATTTCTTTGGGTTTTGGCCTGAAAAAAACAACATCACTTTGGTCTATAAAAGACATGGTTTTAAATGTTGCACCACTATCTGACATTTATAGACCAAATAATTACTTTAAAGTTTAAATATTCATCAGATTTACCCTTAATGGATATAAAGGTTGGCTGCAGCCTTAATGGTACAAGACTAAACAACAGAATAACAGTATGCTAATTTGAGCACATACTGTAGCTTAAGGACAGGGCAGTCAGGTTAAGTGCTATTTGTCTCCCCAGAAACCAGACAATTTCCCTTGTTTTTCTAGTTATTGGACTGTGATGTACCTTTCTCCTGTCCTCCATGGAGTCCTCTTCATCGATTTTGTCATACCACTTCTCAAACATCCCGTCCATGCACTCATCCATCCACTCCTGGTTCTTCTTGTAGTCTGCGATTTCATCCTCCTCTGTCCATTGACTGAAGACAAATTCAAACCACAGGATCGTATCATTGTACCATCTCTGCTATTTTAGTAGCTAACACACTGCTTAAAATATTGTAAGGTATTTCAAATGAATAGACTCACAAGGCATATTGCAAAACTACTGATTTGTCAAAAGGAAAGCTTTGTGTATGTGCTTAATAATTGTAATGAACGGGAAGCACTTCATTTCCACTGTGTATTTTATTTCTGAGATGACTCTGAGATTACCTGATAGCGATGTCATGAACACTGATGTTCTCCTGGGACATGCTGAGCAGGAGGTCCGGTAGCTTTATATCCAGGAAGAGAGGAAGGTCGTGAACCTCCCAGCTCATGTCCAAAAGGTGCAGCAAGACGGTCTGCACACAGGACAGGGCGGGGAGCAGGGCTCTGAGAGCAGGGGTAAATGACAGGTTACACCACTGGACAAACACTTAGAATTACACTGAATAAGAGCTTTTTGATTTCAGTGAATAAGAACTTACTTCTCATTGAGGCTACTGAAGCCTTGTACTGCATCCACCAGCAAGAGCACCAGCTGATGGTAGGAACGCCTCACCTCCTCTCCGAGCTTCTGCCCGCTGTCTGACAACTGAGAGAAATAACTGGAAAGAACGGAGTAAAAGAGGATCATGAGTGAATTACATACAGCATTTTGTAAGATACATACATCTGGCACCTCCAATACTGTTGTCAAGTACATATAACATATTTGAGCATTTACTAAACAAATCTATATTGTTATTTTATATCTTATTAAGTTTATTAAAAAAAATTCATCAAACTGCTGGAAATACAAAAAATGTGGCCGGTCAAAAAGGTTATTTATTGCTTTGTTTGTTGTGATTTATATAGAGGTATACCGTCATTGGCAGGGATCACTACATTTGTCCA
The DNA here is from genome assembly GCF_000735185.1 of Notothenia coriiceps. Taxonomy (NCBI): domain Eukaryota; kingdom Metazoa; phylum Chordata; class Actinopteri; order Perciformes; family Nototheniidae; genus Notothenia; species Notothenia coriiceps. The sequence goes on from NW_011370191.1 coordinate 207,338, forward strand.
AGGGGCCAAAATAATTCCTAGAGACAGCGATTTTTATATAGCCCTATAGACTCTTCACGCTAACGACGGATCACTTCTTCTTCAGGGCAGGGAAGGCTACGCAGTACGCAGGCTACTGTCCCGCAGCTGCTGCCTCTCTGTTGGACTCCAGTACTGCACATTACTCATGAGACGTTGTGAGAAAAAAAAAAATGAGTGGGGGGCGAACGCACTAACCACTCCGCCAGCGCCACAGCACTTGCCAGATGAGAATGTCTGGCGTGCCAGATTTGGCCCGCGGGCCGCCAGTTGATGGTCACTGGTCTATGGTAATGATGCCCTTCAGCCTCTTGTGGCCTAAATGAGTATTACAACAACAAACACTTCTTTCTGATATGTTTAACAGACTAAGAAAAAAATGCTTTTACCAATTATTTTGACTTGCTTACCAATAAGTATTTATTTATATATCAAAATCCAATCATCTTTCTTTTCTTTACAACAAAGTAGTACATGGGCTTATGTAAGTGACTTGGGAGTTGAGTGTGGAGATGCAGCTCTCTGTCCTCAAGCTGGCCCACTTTTTATTGCTATAATAAAATGTGAAGCATTTGATTTTGTAGCTGTACTCAAATCTTCTGTTTCACTGGGCAAAGGTCACAGTACAGAAGCTAAGGACGCTATAATCTCTCAGAGCTTTCCTCCTTGAATATTAACATACAACCCATACAATTTACTGTTGTTCCACATTAATCTAAATCTTTTCTACAGGTCTACCTGGTGAAGTCTTTCTGGCATGCCAGCAGCTCCTGTAGGAACAGGATGCAGGGAGCCTGGAAGAGGTGTGGCTTTCCGAGAGAATGCAAACACTGCTGAACCATCTCCAGAACTTTGCACACACTCACAGCCTGGGCTTTGCTCAGGGACAGGGTCTGCAGAATGCTACAGGAGAAAGAGTTGGATGAGTTAACTCTGTGTTGAACAATTACAAAAACGAATAATACTAAAAACAACCCTTGACATCAATCACCTTGCTGTTGTGAGAGCCTGGTCCTTTATAAAGTTCAGGATGTGTTTGATTATTGGGTAGCGATCCTTGATAGAGGGGGTCATACGGGGCTCTTCTATCGATCGACAGGACAGGAGGCGCAGGCGTGCCCGGCTGAATGGGGCTTTACGGGGGACAGCAGAGGGGGAGGCTGGCTCCCCTGACTGGGAGGAGAGGCTCTCTGTGGAGCCTATGTGGCCCTGTCGGCCGTGCCCACACGATAATGAGCTTTGTGCCGGAGCACCGGGGGGCTGGCTCTGTCCGGCCCTGGCATCGACCCCCTCCTCAGACCCCGCAGCCTGAGGTCCCTGAGACGAGCTGGCCTGGAAGTCTGCTTCTGAGATGGAACAGGAGCGGAACAGTGGAGCACTGCTGCCCTCTGCAGCTCTGGAAGAGTCCTTTTCCTGGTATGGGACTCCGCAGGGGGTGAATCTGAAGAGCAACAGGCTCTTCTCAATGCACATCTCGGCTAGAGGCAAGAAAAATAAGGAGGGAGCAAAAATAATTAGAGGTGTCACGATTACATTTGTTGCCTTTGATCAGAGTTCTTTATTGTTGTGTATCTGCAGATATTCAAAATGTAAAACTTTTCCAAGAAAATACAGCTGAACACTTCAGTATCATTTCAGTAAATAAAATAAATCAAATGTATATGGCTGTCAATTAAAGTTTTGCAAACCCTTAGAAGAAAAAAAAAAGATGGATTACTTATTCTATAACCACACCAATTACAATTCTTAAATGTAACACTTTGATATCAAAGATATAACATAGTTGGTGTAAAGAAAGGTGTAGTCCTTACCTAGTGTCTCCATGTTAACCTCATCATGACCCCCTTCTTTGTCGTCAGGAACATTCATTTTGCTGACCAGGTATCTCTGTTTCATCTCCAACTGACAGGAAAATTACATCAGCATAATATTTCAGCATCATGATGAGATATAAACTCAGAGGCAGATAATCAACAAAATGATGAGTCATGTCAGTAAAACTCACCATCCATGTTCTGATGCTGTCTGCAAATGCATACGCCTGCACAAATTCTTCGCTCAGACAGGACTTGCAGTCTTGATTAACTACTCATGCAAAGACAAAACAGAAGAGAGTAATACTCAAACGAGTGAACAAAGAGAGAAATTGAAAAATGCTCTTTGGACCATGACTGCAGCCAAGCCTCACCATAGATCCTCAGGGCATGGTTGAGGGCTGGTGTGTGGTATACCATGGCGGCCCAAATGGCATTCACAGCTTGGTCTGTCTTCAACCCAGAGGCAATCTCGTTCCTCAATGGCTGTTTTCTGCAGGATTGCATGAGGGTCTTCATCAGCTTTGTTCTACAGTTTGTGGGCTCCAGAGAAGGGTTCCAAATGGCGAAGTCCTCCAGGAAGCTCATCAACTCGTCCAGAGTCCATGCATTTGTCTACACCACAAAAAATATACATAGTATTAGAGCAACACCTAGCAGCTGAGAGAATGGAAATGCTATATATGTTGATGTAAAATGGACAGTACCTGGTCTGTGGGGGTATTAGCCTGAGTAGTTTCTCTTGTTTCACACAAGCCGTGTCGCAGAATGGGTTTCCATAAAGGAGAAGACTGAACATGGGACATTTTACCAGATGGAAGCTCCTTAACTGTGCGGATCTCTGGAATAGACAATAAATCACAAATATCAGCATATGTTCATTGATTGTTCATCTGCCAATTGTATTCTACATGAACTCATTTGGTCCATTACATGTCAGCGTATTGTTAAAAATGTCCACCTCACAATCCAAGAAGATGACTTTATGTTTTGTTTTGTCAATAAAAAAAACATATATTCAGTTAAAATGATATAAAACAGAGAAAAGCTGAACTTTCTACCTTTTTTCCATGAAAAATAACCTATATATCAATTAAGAATGGAGTAGGCGGTCATTTTTCTGTTGATCGATCATATTTTGCTCTAAACAAAACATGTTTAAAAGATTCCCTTAAAATCCTTAATTTTAACCTCAAAATGAATAGATAAGGAAGATTCTAACAATGGACCAACACATTCATTCAAAATGTTGCTTTGTTAACAGATTCACACAAATAAACACTTTATATAAGCCCTTTTGAACAATGATGTAAAGCAGTCTCACCATGGGGGGATTTCAGGGCGAGGGTCCTGGAAGCGAGGCGACCCATGAGGCGAGCCACCAGCAGCTGCAGGTCTGACATCCATGAAATGGTGATATCTGGCAAGCCCATGGCCGTCACAGTGAACTTGTAACCCCACTCGTTATTACTGCTATCAGAGTGGAAGAGGAACTGGAGCTGAGGGCCAGCGTCAAATGTCACTTTCTGGAGGAGAAAAGAGAAGCAGCATACATGTGTAAATTAAATTAATAGCAACAATGTTTCTTATGAAGAGAACTGAATGGTTCCCCATATCGTACCTTTGGCCACTTCTCACTTCCAACCTTCATGTCATAGCGGACCTTCCCTCCTCTAGAATCGGTGAATTCTAGGTAGTCGTATCTGTGAAAATCAAGAGCGTAGAGGATGGGTTATAAAACAGTCACACAAGGTTAAAATCTGAATGTGTAATATATTTCATATCAGTCACCTCTTCTCTGTCTCACAGCGTTTGTCAAACTCCACCTCAAAGGATGTAGCACCAGGGCAGGAGAAGATGCTGGTCTCATGGCGGCTGTTCTCGTAGTTGTGAGGGGACTCCATGTTCCAGGTCCTTAGGACCACCGGCTGCTGGGGCTGGTGCCAGCTGTCCTGATCCACCTGAAGGTCACATGGCAAGCAATGGTGAACAAACTACAAGATATATAAAAAATTAACTTTGTAGTGCATTTCTTTCTGACTGCTGCAGTTACTGGTTGGATTAAATATATTTGTTCTTATTGACAAAAGTTTTAAAATGCAATCCACATTCCGACACCAGTGTATAAAACAAATTAACGTGACCAACTGCGCAACACTTTCAAAAGAAAACTGGAAAGGGCTCAAAATAAATTGATATGGGTTATATAAAAGGCTTTCCCATGTACACCTCTTGATTTTAAAAGCTTAACTGGTTGAATGTGTAAACATATTTTATATTTAAAATTGACATTAAGATGCGGTTCACTTACGAAATAAGAACAAAACCATTTTTTAATTATTAAGAGACAATCAAAGCTGCTTTAAAATAAGTCGTTTTAGAGAAATTGTGCCTTTTTGATTTAATAATCTAATGGGGAAAAGCCCATTTATTTTATTTTTAATGACTGCAGTGCAGTGTTTTATGTGTTTTTATTCATCAAATTAAATCAATACTCATATAATGAGATGAGAGACTGTATAAACTAGACTTAGGTCAGAGCGGACTGACCTTCGAGAAGATGTCTCCGGTGTCACTGGACAGGCTCTTGAGTAGCTCCACAAGAGAGGAGAAGCTCTTCAGCAGCACGCTGTGAGGGATGTCCAGAGAGCACAGCTCCAGGAGTAAAATCATCTGACAGGAACAGAACAAATATCACTGTCACTCAGAACGATCAACTTTATAATTGTGCTGAAAAAGGAAATTGAAACCATGAGATAAGACTGTATTACCATTTGTCGGAAGACCGTGGCTAGGATGGAGCTGCCCAGTTTGTCAGTGATCTCAGCACCAGTGTACCTCCCCAGCAGGGAACCAAGCACACCTTTGATGCTCTCCAGGAACTGATCCACATCTGTTGGAATGAAGCGTTTAGTCTCTTGGAAAGCAAATCCTTTTATGAACTCAACAGTGGATTTTACTCAGAATTTGTACTGACCCATTACACAACTTTTTTTAATCGGTTAGACATTTCATGAAAAAAGTTCAGTTTGTCTACATGTTGTAATTGAAATGCGCATGTTTCTGAGCAATACAAAGGCAGCTAGCTTAATCCTATCAGATTCATTTTTGTAACAGGCATATATTTTGTAAAACAGAAAATGAGTATTCTTGAAATCACTGACTATTGATGAATAATAAAAAACGTTTAAGTAATTAGTTTTTTTCTATTTAACATGAATACATGTAACCTTGTGTCTTAGTTTTCATTTTGTGTTTAAGCTTCCAGTTCAGTTGTATCTATAGAAATCTATAATCTTTTAAAGGGGACCTATCATGCAAAATGCACTTTTGTACGTCTTTTATACATGAATATGTGTCCCCGGTGTGTCAGGGAACTCACCAAGTGTCAGAAAACACAACCCTCTCTCTTTTCCTCCATACCCAAATCTCTAAAAACGGGGCTGCAACGGAGCTGATTATTATTTGAATTTTTCTGACGTCAGAAAAGGGGTGCTCCACCTATATGGGCAACTCTCCACCTATCAGGGGAATGAGAGACTGCGCGAAAGCGTTGGACACGCTGTAGTACATATGCCAGGCCTGTAAGTGGCGCTGTAGTCTGCCAAAAAAGCAGAATTAGCCCTTGCAAAAACAGGGCTAGAAAAGAGCAAATACAGCGAAATGAGGCACGGCTAAAATGCATGATCTGTTTGGTATTTTGAAAAAATACTTCACAGACATGTTTTACATAGGTATGGCCCTACAATATATGTTTCAAATATAGCATGATAGGTCCACTTTAAGTAATGCATTATTACCTAATGCCCTAATTTGTAACACTGCTTGTATTAGTACACAGCAGAATGGAACACCTCCTGAAATTAGAACACCTTTAAAGATAATTGTCACCATTTAATCATGCTGTTTCTCCTGCTCTAAGATTGACGAGCCTTCAGTTTGCCTGCAAGGTTTTTGCGTACTCTATACAACCCGCTGTTAAAGAACGCATACACCGGAGGAGAGGAGACTGAGAGAAGATGCAAAGAGGTGAGAAAAGTGGAGGAATGGAAAGAGAGGTGAGGAAGGAGAGAATAAAGATAGTGGGGGTGAAGATCGTGTGACAAACACAGAAAGTAGACTGGTTGGCTAAGCTGTGCACCATGCCAGGGAATGAGATGATAGTGGACTGCATGGGGTTTGATAGAGACATTTGGCTGGTCTGATCCCTGTGTGTGTGTGTGTGTGTGTGTGTGTGTGTGTGTGTGTGAGAGATGCACATGTGTCACTCAATCATGGTATGGTATACTACAGGTCACACATACAAGATAGGCAGATAAACACACACATAAACCCACAATAAGTCCTATGCCATCAGACACGCCAGGATATCTCTCTCTCACACACACACACACACACACACACACACACACACACACACACACACACACACACACACAATACACTCTTCCTGTGTGTTTTTGCACGTGGTGGTGGGACTTTCTCGCCTTTTGCTAATTCGACCTGCAAAATGTATTGTTAACAAAGAAATGTGGGTTTTGTGTTTTCAAAATACAAACAATTCATATCCATCAAATGATATGTTAAATCCTACAGATGAATTCAACATAAAAAGTCAAAAAATCTAAAACAAAGTCCTAGATAAGGCTTGAATTGGTATAAAATGCCTTAAATCATCTTTAAAAACACCCAAAAATGTTTAAGACATGTAGAAGCATTGTCGAATCCCAACAGCATAGCACAAAGGGTTTGGACAGTTGGTTTTAAATGTCACTCTGAGTCGCCCTAAACACCCTAAAATCTAATTTACCTTAACGTTTGATGAATGTCAATAATCCCAGTATGAGACTAAAACTAAAAATATGTTTACCTCAAAAAACATATCAACTCAAAAAACATATCAACTATTTTGTGACTTCCTGTCCAATCTTTCTGGTTCCTAATGAAGATGTACATTTTGAAATCAGATCACATGTAGTTTCACTCAAATAGTTTTTAAGGTTACACAAGAGGGACTACTTTCAGCGGCGGATTAGTCCAACTTTTTTTGAAACATGTTGTATATTAGATTATCAATTCATACCCGATAGTAGTGTTTCTGTTGTGTCTTGGGATCTTTTTTATATGAAAACAAGAGGATGTTATATCATCATGTCTTAACAGCTTAGTTTTGTCGTTGATTTGTGTTTTTCTCAAGAAAAAGAAAGAAAACAAAGACCAGATTAACATGAGATAAACAAACAGAACAGAACGTTATCTTTCCTTTCTGCTGACCCATTAATCATCCTCTCAGATTTATCCTGTGACAGACTGTCCACACTCGAGTGCAGAATTACTCAGTGTTTCTTCTTGAAAAGGGCGAATAAATGCTGTTGCAATTATCACTATGCACCAGAATACATTTTATAAAATAAACAGATGGAATCATTCACTCGCACAAATAAGTGAAGACCTATCATGCAAAATGCACTTTTTGATGTCTTTTATACATAAATATGTGTCCCCGGTGTGTCGGGGAACTCACGCAGCGTCAGAAAATAAAACCCTCACTCTTTTCCTCCGTACCAAAATCTTTTAAAAACGGGGTACAACGAGCGGATACAGATTTGCTGCCGATATGACGTAATTTCGGATGGTGGACCCACAGAGAGTTGCTATCAGAAACAATGCCTGACGTGTTTTGGACGTAATCTCGTCTTTGTTTGCATTAGCAAGCCTCGCTAACACTCAGAGCTAACCTGTACTGGAGAGCACATGTGTTTGAAAGAGGAAATAAAAAAAGGAACTCACCTTGTGATAAACCCGCAAGAGAAAAAGCATTTGAGCTCCATACTGTTTCAGAAATAATCCTTGATGTGGTTTAGAACAGGATGGTGTTTTATCACAGCAGAATTTAACTTTATCTCCGGTAGAATTCTGATCAGGCATTAGCTCCGCCTTTTATTTTTTTTAAACTAAGGACCCTAAATCCGCGTTTCTCTAAACAGGGCTGGAATAGAGGGATATGAGGGATTTCTAAAACGCATGATTTGTTTGTATTTTGATCAAAACACATCATAGACATGTTTCCTTCTCATAGTAGTGTGCTAAATGAACAAAATAAATGCTTTATCCTGCTCACCGTCATAACGGCTATAAATAAAAGCTAAACGGGATGTTGTTGCACACATGCCTCCATTAGTAGCCTCTTCTACCTGCAGGCGGCACTCTGCACGTCTTTGTTACACTCATTATATCACATGCGTGAAATAAAACATGAACATACTCACAGCTGTAAGATGCTACTGCTTTATAGGCTTGAAAACCCCCTAAGTTCTGCACAGTTAAGAGGAAAACAAAGCAGAAACAGCTTTGTCTGATTTAGAAAATAAAATACAGACGCTGCTTTTTAAGTTCTGCTGATTAGTCAAAGTTTAAATGTTCAATTAAAACATTTCCAGTTAGTTTTAGGCAAAGAATTAAGATACAAATAGTTGCTGAAAAAAAATAAATAAAGGTATTTATATAAAAACAAGAAGTTAATTGTCCAATAAACACAATAATTATTAGTCGAATAAGTGTCCAATTAAATACAAATAAAATGAAATCAATATTGTATATTTGACTCCATATCCCTTGTACCTGATTATAAATAAGAACTAACATTTGATGCTAAATTGTGACACACATCACTTTATAAAGACACTTCACTAATTGAGATCGTCTGATCTTTGAAGCCCTTCATGTGAAATGTCAGAGTGTGTGGGTAGAGTACTTTAATAAAACAGTTTTAATCATTAGATTAATGTTCCAGTAATGTGACCTGTACCCTCTAAACATAATCAGTATGCTTAACAGTTTATTGAATCAAGAGCAGGGGTGTCAAGCTCAATTTCATCGCGGGCCAAATCAGCATTATGGTTGCACTTAAAGGGCCGGTTGTAACTATATAAATATACATATATATATATAATATAAATAAAACATTATATTACATTATTGCCTCTGCATTGGATTATTATCGGATAGGGTAATAACTTAGTAATTAACTACGTCTGAAAGCAGAAGTCCAGGGCAAATAATTGCAAGTCTCTTCAGTGCGCATGTCACAAAATGAGATGCATTGTGGGACATGTAGTTTATGGGCAACCTGCTTCTGTAAAGTGGCATGTGATGTGACCATATAATAAACTTATTATTTATTAATTATTTATTATTAATTAATTATATTATTTGCAAGCTCTTGCGGGCCACATCAAATGAAGTGTATGCCTTGAGTTTGACACCCCTGATCAACAGGGATACAGCATTGTGTATTTACAGCATTACAAATGAATTTATTATGTTAATCACACTACCAGGTGCACATTTTTATTATGCAATAAATAACGTGTTGATAGAGATTAAAACCTAAAAAGCCGACTCCTGGTTTCACATCTTGAGTATCAGCTGATGCAGTTTGGGTAGAAATGTTTGCATGTGGCGCCACCTACTGTTCACTTTTCAGCATGGCCTTATTAAACCCTTAAAGAAATGAAATGATACATCTTTATCTGTCATTTTTTGTTTAATGAGCAACTCTCTCTCAGGACTCCTGAAATATAAACAAAGATTCTTCCATCTTAACTCATCATAACATCTCTGATTACATTTGAAGGATCCCATATGTCTTAAGAAAGGCTTCTTATTTTCCAACCAGCTGTTGTTTTAACTCGTTCTTATTTTTATTTATTAAAGTGCTTGCGCAGAAAATAGTGCCAGACCTGGGTTGCAAAAGACTATTTGCATTGTCCTTTAATCTGTCTATTCCCTTGTAGATTAATTCATCTCAATGGGTTTATATAATGTCAGAAAAGAAGGGAACTGGAAATCAGTGTTTTCCCGGATTTGCCATAAACCAGGCATATCAAACCACCTCATTTTATGTTGCATGTAGATATAATAATTTGCTTACAAATAAATTTAACTTTGCGCCTATATGTACAAATATATATTTACCTCTGCCCTTCACATCTCGCAGCTGAGGAGCAATTACATATTTTTTCTCAGGAGTGTGTGAGAGCATGTCAGAAAAACTTTTAATTGAATTCCTTTATGCAAAAGGAACGTTTCTGCAATTGAAATATGAAAACAATGCAATATTTCAACGCAAGAAAATCATTAAAAATCTTTATAACAATATGAAATTGAACATTGTTTTGTAAAATACACCCACTAACCATGGTCTCCTCTCTCCCTCAGGAGTGTGTGAAACAAAACTGAGATAGAATGTCAGAAAAACGTTGAATGAATTATTTCATTCAAAAAGAAATATGAAAAACAATACAACATTTCAAATAAAGAAATAATTAAAAAGCTTCAGGCAAGGCAAGTTTATTTATATAGCACCTTTCAACACAAGGCAATTCAAAGTGAAAGACATTAAGAAACATGTTATAAAATGGCATTTCAAAAAACAAATTTGAAAGCAAAGATACATGAGTTAAAGTCGCAGTGTGAGATACACACATCTGAAATGTTTATGTCTGACTCAATCATTGATAACTTTTTAGCAGAAATAGTTTTCTATCACCTCCCTTTCTTTCTACTTTCTTATACATATTTGTATACAGGTTTTTAATATATCTTTGTTTGTGTATTCGGGATTGTGGGAAACGGAATTTCGATCTCTGTCTGTACACACAAACTGAAAGATTGACAATAAAGCTGACTTTGACTAACC
>NW_011370191.1:217907-225773 GCF_000735185.1 Notothenia coriiceps
GATGCGTAACGCGGCGACCCCCATGGCCTCGCCCCCCCCCAGCAGCCTCCCCTCCCAGACGCTCCCCTGCAGCCCCCCTGACTCCGCCTCCTCCCTCACGCCCTGCTCCTCCCTGCCTCCCTCCGTCTCGCCCTCCCTCACCGACGTCTTCGGCCTCCCCACCCCCCCCATGGGCAGCGGCGGAGGCTACAGTCTCAGCTCCTCGTGTGGAGGAAGTGTAAGTTCTCGCTCCCCGTCTCCTCTCACTCTCCTTCAGTCCGTGGCAGCGTCTGGGAAACCTTTCGCCTCCAAACCCATGGAGCTGTGGAGCAAACTGGACGTGGCCGACTGGCTGGAGAGTCTGAATCTGGGGGAGCACCGCGACGCCTTCCTGGACAACGAGATCGAGGGCGCACACCTGCTGTCGCTGCAGAAAGAAGACCTCATAGACCTGGGCGTCACCAGGGTGGGACACCGCATGAACATCGAGAGGGCCCTGAAGCTGCTGCAGGACAGATAAACCCAGAGGAGAGGGGCTGAGGAGAGGGAGGGAAACGGGGCTCAAACATCCCCGACTCTCCGTCTCCATCTCCATCAGACGTTATCTCAAGAAGTGTGGTCCGAGCTGATGCTGCCTCCTGCTGTCTTTGTCCTCTCTCGTCCTCCCTCGTCTCAGTGCTCTTCTTGAACTGAGGGGGGAGAGAAGAGAAACGCTGCTATGTCACATCAAGGAAGGATTGACCAGAAAACAGAAACTCTGGAATAGTGTCTCTCAAACGCTGGACAAATACCCGTCTGGAAGTTATTTCACACACAGACTCGTGCTGACACCTGCTTTGGAATACTGGACACTTTTTCCATTCACCCGCAGTGGGTGCATGAAACCAGCTGAGCTGGTCGTTGCTCCTTTTCTATCTTTGCTAGAGTTTGTTCAGAGATAATATTTCTTCACTAGAGTCCAACCGGAGTTATATTTCTGGGTGCATCTAAGGTTGTAGAGAACAATTTGAGATAGACTCCATGTTTCTTTTTTGCTTTTCACTTGTTTGTGTCAAAATAAGAACTTTAGCTGACGTGTTTGAATAAATAGTACATTTCCATGCACACACACACACACACACACACACACACACACACACACACACACACACACACACACACACACACACACACACACACACACTTTATGCACAACGCCACACACTGACAAACGAGAATACACACTGTCTTCACACCCTAAGCATGTACACACACCATTACTGCGATGGCCTTCTTCTCCTGAGAGAGAGCAACGCGTGGAGAGAGGCGATAACCCAGCGTACAAGAAAAAGCGAGCGAAGGACACGAGGAACAACACGGACAGACAAACGCTGTACCAGAATAATTCTCACCTTGAAATGGTTTGTCTGTCTGCAAAGGGCGTCCCTGTCCCTCTTTACCTTATAGTTGTGTGTGTGTATGAGTGTGTGTGAGTGTGTGTGAGTGTGTCACTGGTTGACCCAAAATATCCTGAAGGCCAGTTTAGCTTTTTTCCACAGATCCGCTATATATAGGCCACAGTATAGAGAAACTAGAGCTGTTCTTTACTTTTTTACTTTACTTTCTTCTCCATTGTCGAATCTCCTTCCACTTCACCATTAGCAGGTCGACACTCATGTGGCCCCGCGGTAACGCTAATGTATCAAACACCTGTGTGTACGTGGTAGAATATGAGGTTTTTTAAAGAGAGCATTTAAAGAAACAGTGAGACATGTGAGATACGCTTATTCGCTTTCTTTCCACGAGTTTAATGAGAAGACTGACCCCATTGTCGCGTATGCACAAAATATGAAGCTGGAGACAATTAGCTTAGCATAAATACTAAAATCAGATTGACTGATTGCATCCACACAACGTTTTGATTGGCCCGTGCAGCTCAAAAGCACCTACCTTTCCTTCCTCTTTAATAATGCACCAATGTCTGTGTGTATAATAAATTATGCTAATAACGGCACCAATTGCTATTGCTTGCTAAAAAGCTAAATAGCAGATTTGTTTTGATTAAAACCATTTATCTACATGCAATCAAGTCAACATTAAAATATATAATTTAAATGTTACACTATTGACATCCCTATTTAGCTTTGCAAGTGCTAACTAGCACACGTTAGCATGCTAACGCACTGAACTGAGTTGTTGAACCAGGTATATCTTTAAATATTGAACCCATTTGTCAAAAGCAACATATCTTCTGATCATAATGACAGTAAAATGACATTTTTCAGACGGACAACTGAGGATTAAATGAGCTTTGTCTCTGCCTATTGCAAGAACGTCAACAAAGTTTGCCAACTCCCTAGCTAGCTATTTTTTGTAATGCTAAATCTGGCTGTTAGCTGTTAATATCTGATAGTTAGTTAAACATTATGTTAATATCACCAAATATGCCCACTTGGCTAACAGGAAGTGAACAGTAACATAGTGTACAGTAACATTGGCAAAGGTTGTTATGGTTGTTTAACATTTAGCTCAAAGCACTACTCTGACTGGTACAGCTAAGCTAAGCTAAGCTAATCGTCTCCTAGCTCCATTTTCACATAAGATTGATCTCATCAAACTCTCAACAAAAAAATGAAAAAGCGTTTTCTTCTCTCCAACTTTTTAAGGCTGTCGCTCGATAGCATTTTATTGACTTTGAATCCAGTGTTAAACCCTTTTGGAGGCATTTTTAGCTTTCAACAATTTTAAATGACACAATTTATAAGCAACCTAATTATTAATAACTCACAGGTTGACATTTTAAGAGCTAAAACTCCAGTTTTAACAGATAAATTACTTGTTTCCTATATAGATAAATGACTACCTGAACATGTTTTATGTTGTTTATTAAAAAAAGAGCGATGAGATTAAGAACAGAATTGTTAGCATTAAGCTAACTCGAGCTAAACTTCAACTAGATCCCAAACAAGCATCCTAAACTGGGAAAAGTCAAAGGGAAATACTGTCTTAGATCGAAACAGCCTTGGAAAGAGTATTTTCTTATCGTGAAGAAGGAGGTAAATGCAACACCGCGTTAACAAAGCTGTTGCAGACACTGGCGCCCCTTACATCAACACGTTTTATTCCTTGTAAGACAACTTCAAACACATGGTGTGAAATCTCCTGAAGCTTTAAGAGCAGATGGAGATTCTGCAGCTTCAGGGTTTTATGTCAAATTACGATTTCACGTAAATCCACATTTCCTCTGTGCAGAAAATAAGCAGAGAGCAACCTGACAGAGGCGGCAGATGTTCATCAGCGCGAGATTACAAAGGGATAGAAAGTGTTTTCTGATCCGTTGCAGATGAACTTCAGTCGCTGTAACTAAGCTTCTCCAAGTCCCTTATTCTTATCTGTCTCCCTGCAGTAGAGAAGGGATTTAAACTTTATTTTAAGGGTCCAATTTCAAACAAAATCAGCATTTATAAAGCTTGAAATGTGTGTGTTTGCTAGCAAATGGCTGGAGTAGAAGTACAGTATGTGTTGAAACGTGTATATAAGAGTGTTTAACAGGATAATAAAATGTCTATTTGATTATATGTATAGCTCTATTAAAAAAGTTTAGAGTAAAACAAAAAAATTCTATGAAGATTGATTTATAGTTGCCAGAGTTGACCTGGTCTCGCTTGCCCCCCCATCCTAAGAAAAGGTGCCTTAAATACGCTCACAACCCCCCCCCACTGTACCTGCACCACTGTCCAGTGTTTACTGTACCTGCACCACTGTCCAGTGTTTAGCTCCATAGAAAAAAAGGAGCTTGTGTTTTCATCTCAAAGTAGATTCTTTCAGAGCGCACCTCACGTGTGGTTCGATATGTGCTCGACAGTAACCCAACGTCTGAAAATAAATATATATATTGTTTTAGAAGTTCACCCTTATTTAGGTTTCATATCACACTTTCGAGGAGACAATGAGACATACACAAGCTCTGTGTTCTGTGAACATTAGCACGGGACAATGCTGCTATAATCCTGTTCCTGTTTGAACATGAAACTTATTTTAAGAGCAAACAGAGACGTGTCGACGGGGTAGAAAAGCACAGTATTTTTAAAGATTTGTATAGAGTTCTATGACATTTTATAGAGGTTATCTGAACAAAAACTGTTCAACACTGACGCGTGGATTGCCAAAAAAAACTATATAGATAAAAATCGTGGATATTATTATTATTATGATTATTATTATTATTAGACTTATGGGTTATGTAAGAAGCAATATTTATTCTGAATGAATCTCCTTGTGTTTTATTTTCCCATTTTAAAGTTACATATCATGATCAAGTGTCAGTGTTTTAATGAATGAAGTGATGACGTAAGTAGATACTTAAAGGGGACATATCGTGCAAATTTTTTCGTTTAGATTTGTAATCTGGGTTGCTACTAGAACATGTTTACATGCTTTAATGATCAAAAAAGACATGCTAGAAGTCTGAAAACAGCTGTATTCTCTCTCTGTTTGAAACACTACATTTTAACGCCTGTTGTTTTAAGAACAACTCCTAAAAGAAAGACATGTTTTGATTGGCTCGCAAGAAATAGGTGGCGTCCAAAGGCGTTAAATTCTGAATGTGACATCCTGTAGTTTTCTGACCCGGCAGTGGTGACCATTGATATTATACTTTATTGAAATGTTGAAGTACTTATCTGCTACTTCATACATAAACACTACTATTTCATTGGCACATATTGCACTTTTAATGCACTACTATTACACTGCAGGACTTGTGTTTATACATTACAGTAATACAACTTAAATTAAGTAAAAGTTGTCAGCATTAAGTCCGCGATGCCTGGACGTACGTGCACAAGTATTAAAAAGTTAGTTGTTCATGATACGTCCCCTTTGAGATATGTTTTGGATGATAAAGTGAATATTTATCCAGGTATCTTCGGACAAACATCTGCCTGACTTCTCTCATCTCCCCCTTGAATTTAGAAAGTGTGTTTTTTTTTTTAAAAGAGCAAAAATGTGTAAATTATTTTTAAGATATACATGCAGGCCATCTTGTTAGGAAATTATATGAAATGTATATATATACATAAATCCACCAAAAAGACTAGTGGTGGCTGAGTAGATGTAGTAGCAAACAATCTTTAAAAAGCTTCACCCCCCCACCTCGAAACACTGATCCCACCCTCATCTTCGTCCAACATCTGGGGTTTTATTCTTTCTTAATTTCCTCATGAATAGATTTTATTCTTTGATTAAGTCTTCATAGAGGCTAAGATTTCTTCAGTAATTTGTGCAGAGACTTGTGTTCATGTTTTCTATGTTGCTGTAATTTTGTGCTACTGAATCATCATAGAGTCAAACTAATTACTGATGATGAAGAAGAGAGAGTTTTCCTGTAACTGCACTCTTCCTCCCCCTCGCCCCCCCCCACTCAGATCCTCGAGACTTCTTGTATGGCAACCAAAATTCACTGTAAGAAATAAATATAATATTGCACTAGTGTTGTATCCCTCTGTCTTTCATGTCTTTCGTTTAATTCAGCTAAATATTTTTCAAACATTTTATTTTATTTTGCAAAACAATATAGTCATACTATTACGTTTTTTTTTTTACAAAATACTATATTATGATTTGGAAATGAAACCACTTTTCTTTCATTTACAATTTAATATTGTACGACTTTTTTGTACTTATGACTTCAAACTATATGATTACTTTTTTAACAACATTCTATGATTTTATACGATATACTATACTATACGACTTTTTTCTTTTTTTCAATATACCTACTGGACTATGACGTTCTTTAAACTTTTTACGACATACTATACTATAGCTTTCACACAATACTATGGCTTATTTTGAAAATAATCAAAACATACTATACGATGAATTTGTTTTACTTTATTACACATACTATGATTTATGAAGCTCAGCGCAAGTTCAACCAGGAAGACCGTCTTTTCTCATTCATTACTCATTTCAGGTGACTCGACGCAACCCTCCTCCACCCCTTTTCACCTCCTGTCCCTCTGAATCCAGGGTCAAGCTAAACCACTCCCCTTCAGACCGAACCCAACTATCCATTCACCACCACCAGTGTCTAGACCCCGGGGGGTTTCATCTGATCGGTTCTCCCTTCCCGAATGATACTTCCTGCACAACGGGGCCTAATCGCCAAAACTCCATTACATTCATTTGTGTATTCCCCTCTGTTATATCAACATCTTTCTTACCTACCTGAGAATCTGTATCCATTATTTCATTACCTGGATACAGCATTTTGTTATAATTTTAAGTCCAGTCATACAGTACATTGGGAACCGAATAACAGAAGCACAAGGAGGGGAATGAAACAACAAAGCAAACCAGTTTAACTGGCCAGGACAACAATTGACGATAATGTAATTGTGTTTTTTGTATATGTAGGGTGGGTGTGAAGGAAGAAAAGCTTGTGGGGAAAGTTTGCCATAGGGGAATGCAAGACATGTTACATGTAGAGCTGTCAGCACGACACACAAGAACGTTATATTGAAACGTTGGGTGTGGCTAAGAGGCTGAAAAGGCTGTAGTCGTAAATGAGTCTGCTGACAAGGTGATCGAAATATATGCGAGTTGGAACAAATGAAGGGTATCCATCGCGCATCATGTTATATATATTGTCGCTCTTTTCTACGTTTGAGTTTCTAGACTCTTCCACTCCTTCTACTTTTGACTCTGTTCTTGTCTGGTTGAGCTTTTGTTGATTGACGCATGTGGATGGAAATAGGACGTACGTGTATTCGTTAATTCATTTACATCAGATGTCGAGGCCGCTAGGTGATTATGGCTCTCTGCAGGGTCGTTCTGTGTGTATGGGGGCTGTGATGACTTCGCAGTGGTTACCTATGCTCGGTGAGTGTGTCTGTTTTTGTGTCCGGTGCTCTCCCGACTGTCCCGGCGTGGAAACTCGTAGGTCTTATTATTGGCCGACTAGGAGCGCTTTAATTTAGCGTAAAAACGCTCGTATCAAATTGCTATGGTTTTTTGTCAGTCGAAGCTCCATACCGACGACCTTACGGAGACTCTCGACTGCTCCTGAGAATAAGAATGGCGTGGCCCCCTTTGCTCTCTCCTCATTACTATGTAGCGAGCGCTCCTTTTGCTACCGCCGTGGTCCGGCTCCTTTGTCTACACTAAATAGTCATGAAATGAGCTATTTCTGTTAAATTTTTGCTCTAACATATTTACATTATAGTGGTATAGGATGACTATGGTTTTGATATTGATTATAATTGCTGAAAGCAATCGCTCTCCATTTTTTTTTATTTTTTTTAATTAAAAAATATTTTCTAAAAATCAATAGTATAAATTAAAAAATACTGTTAGTCTTGTACACCTTCCCCCTCCCCCGCCGCGGGGATTCGCGGGGATACCCGGCCGGCGGTGATAGTCTGATTGACCATTGTACTTTTTGACTCGTTATTATTTAAGTTTAATTTCTGTGATTTCTCTTGTAATCTATATCGCACCATCGGTCCACCATTTAGGTACACCCCCTCCTCCGCGTATTCTTGTCCCTTTTACATATTGGCGCCTTTTTTTTGGCCCTTGTGGTTACACAAATGTTTTTCATATCTGATTTAGTAGGTTTTACGTTTCTTTTTCCACAACTAGTCGTTAAAATATCAAGGTTTATCTACATGGGACTTCCAGCTTTCCTATTAGAATTCTGGAATTATTACGTTAGCTTACTTTTTTGTTTTCTATAACTAAACTATCTTTCTATTCATTTAGCCAGGTCTATAGCTGGCTTCCTGTTGTCGCTCCCATACTTTCCAACTTTTCGGTACATTGTCTTTCCATTTTTTCACTCAGGGGAATCGGTAATTCTACTGCATGAAGTTAGTCTCTCTACCAAAAACACATTTTATGTAT